>NW_011499959.1:0-115986 GCF_000495115.2 Populus euphratica | reverse complement strand
CACCTGACATATCAGCACTCTGACCAGTCAAACTGCCACGTCAGCAGTTCTGCACAGTCATCAGACACATCACCTGACACATCAGCACTCTGACCAGTCAGCGGCCACGTCAGCTCTGCCATGTCAGCACCAGTCATCAACCATGTCATCATTGTGGGACCCACTGCCACGTCACCAGCGCGAGCCGAGCCGAGCCGCAAGCTGAGGGACAGGATTCTGTGTGGTGGAGTCTACATGGAACCGGTTCTGAGATTGAATCTAGGCTGTTTATCAGGCCATAATTGTTTTGATCAAATCTTAGCCGTTTAAAGTGCGATTTGGACGATTTTAGACTTGTTTCCAGCTAATTTGATCATTCCGGATGCAATGGTACGATTCGATAATTGAGATTGAGATCATAAAAGGCAGTGATGAATTATTAAAGAGAGATTGCCCGATTAGGAGGCATCTGATGGTCATCATGGTGGTCGATGGAGCTGAAGAAGAAGAAATCACACATGTTTGCCCAATTACATGTGTTGAACTATTATGTGGGGAATTTTAATTGCCTTGAGGGAAGTTAAAATTGGGACACTCTAAACACCCGATCATGTGGATAATTTGAGGTGGAGAGTGAAATTTGATGAAGACCAATCTTGACGAATCTGAGCACTGGTAGTCTCGCCAGATGTTGAGAAATCAAGTATAAAACCAGGATACCCTAGATCACTTGTAAAGGAAAGCCACGACAAAGCTAGCAAATGGTTGTATATACGAAAAGACAGTACGATGGATAGATATGACCTAAGAAGTTCTGGCTAGGAGATTGGGTTTTAAGCGGGACCGTTGTGACCCCTCCAATCTTTCCTGGGAACTTGCTTAGTGGAAGGATTATCCATACGGTACTATTTTCGTATATGTGACAGTTTGTTATGAAACTGTTGAAGACTAGCAGAATGACGGCACAAAGGAACAGTTGGGTTCCGTATGATCAAGGATCTGATGGAGTGGTGATTTCTCCAAGGAAGTTAGATTCGGTGACTGTAATTTCTCGAGGGGAGAATTGATGAAGACCCTGATAATGGAAGAGCAATACAGCAAAGGGATAAAGATTGGCTCCCTATTTTGACTTGGATAAATGTTGTGACAGGATGAGCTGCTGTCAAACATAAGCAAGGAATAAGGAGAAATCTGGAGAACCAAAATTGCACGAGAGCACACGAAGATTGTGTAGGAGTACTCGAAGGATCCAACGAGGTACTATAATGAGACAACAGGTGCAAGGAGAAGAAAAGTTCCTAGATGAAGCTCAGAGCAGAGACTATGAAAAAGTTGTACAACAAAAAGTCTCTTGTGCTCTTGATAAAGGCAACAAACGAGGACCTTTCAATGCATGCAAGGATGAAAGGATGAGCTGTTGCAGATGCACCTAATTGAGGGGGTGCAAACGCCTGTGATAAAAGGCGACCGCCTATGATGAAAGACGTAGAAGCTCCAAACATAGAAATCGAGGTAGAGGATTGCGAGGAGTATACCGCAACTTTCTCTTTCTATGTGATCAGTGGCAATGAACTCTCCCAAGTCCACATGGTGATAGAGAATCTTAGTCACTGGAGACATCCCCGATGAAGGAGGATGTGACTGCTTTATGACGAACAAAGACACCTCAGACAGAAGGTGTGTGGGCCATGATATGAGTCCAATTTCAAACTGTCTCATGAAAACAGGCAGAGACACCTCAGGAGAAGGTGTGAGGACCGTTATATAAGTCCAAGTTCAAACCGTCTCATGACGACAGGCAAAGACACCTTAGGAGAAGGTGTGAGGACCATGATATGAGTCCAATTTCAGACCGTCTCATGAAGACAGGCAGAGACACCTCAGGAGAAGGTGTGAGGACCGTTATATAAGTCCAAGTTTAGACCGCCGCATGACGACGAGCGGAGACACCTCAGGAGAAGGTGTGAGGGCTGTGGAAGGAGCCCAGTTCAGAACGCCCCAGAGCCAATGTGATGGCTAGGTATGAGTGGACAAATGGATAACCAATAAAAAGGCTATGATGAGTATGGAGACAAATGCAGGATTGACTTTCATGGATATTGCCCCCATGCTAAAGATCAATGAGCTAGAAGACTTTTGCCTTGGACAATAAGTGGATGACTTGTGGAGCATTAAGACGCGGCTGCTATGAAGGAGCAGAGGGCATGCACAGTTCTGGGAACAAGTTGACTCTTGTCAAGGTGGTGAGCTCGATAATGGCATTGTAATACTCAAAGTATGAAGACAGATATGGATCAACCTTTTATGGGCTGCCCCCATGGTTAAAGGTGGAAAGCTACCTGGACTCTTGAGACTAAGAGTGGGAGACTCATGGAGAAGTAAGGCGTGGTTCCTAGGGTGGAACAGAGGGCAGACGCAACTTTTAGATGAGTAAACTCTTGGAAGAGTGGTGAGCTTGTGATCATATTAAGATACTCAGATAATGATTGTCGCACTTGAAATATCCATTTGAGGGGGTGTTATAAGCCTTGATGTGAGGCTTGATGAATCATTCCGGACCGAGCATGGTTGTTCCAGAGACAAGCGTTAACACTATTCAGATGTGATGTGGCAAACCATCTGGTTACAGTGATCCTTTTGTGTAAAGGTGTGCTATGGTTACTCTGATGATTGAAAGGTTTGGCGAGTACCTATAAACTTGGCCAAAGATGCTCTCAGATTGGAAAGCTTGGAAGAGCTGCAAGATGCAAGCTTGTGTTGAAGAAGCAAGAGGACAGTTGCCCCACATGAATGGCAAAGGGGGTGATTGTTAGGTTGGTTGCCATTTCATGTAAGGCACCAACCATTTACCATTGACTATTGGTAGCCACCATTATTGAATGAGATAGAGTTGGTGGCCACCATTGTTGAATGAGCTAGAGTTGGTAGCCATCAATGTTGACAACAAACCAAGAAGAGCTTCCATGAATGCCTATAAATAGAGGCATATATGAGAGAGCAAAATGAGAGAGGAAGTAGAGCCAAAGAGGTGAGAAATGTAGGAGAGAGTGGGCTGCCATTGCAGCACAAAAGGAGAGAAATAGAGTGAGGTTGAGAGTTGCTCAAAGAGGGGATGATTCCTCCTCCTCTATTGTTGTAAATCTTGTACTCTCCCTACATAATGTAATGGCTTCTCCCGTGGATGTAGGCGGTTTTGCCGAACCACGTTAAATATTGTGTCAGTGTGCTTGGCCTCCTATGAGCAAATATCAGTACATCACCGGTCGGAATTCCCAACAGCCGGCACATGCAAATCAGGAAAACAATTTATAGAGTTCCTTTCAACACATGTCAAAGCTGCTGATATTCCACACATATCTCCTTCCAAAGCCGGAATTCTAACAACATGCCTTTATGTCGTCATGCACCATTACTATCCAACAACCCTTTCAGGGACCACTTAGAAAACAGAATGCATTTCTGCTGTTGGAATGGATTCGGTAGCTACAACACAAAGGAATCTCCATTCCAAAAAAGTTCTTAACTTGCATAAAGGAAGGTAGCTGGCTGGAAATTACGATTACTGATTCTCCAGGTTACAGGCCACCATCAGAGTCATTCCTACTTGCTTCAGATGGTGGGAGTTCAAACTGGGGAACCATTTTGCAGACTGGAACTGTGCTTGTTGATATCCCGTTAATTGACCAGAGTTTTTATGGTGATAAAATCAAGGAGTATAAAGAGGAGCTAAAGACAATTGGAGTCATGTGCGAATATAGGGAAGCGAACGCATTTATTGGAAATTATCTGATGTCTCTTGGAGCTTCATCCACTTTGTCTAGAACCAATGTGATATCAATGCTCAGTTTCATCAAATTTTTGAAGCAAAATTCTCTGTCTTTGAATCACTTTGTTAGTAGAATTAGAGAAGGAAGATGGCTAAAAACGTCCCATGGGAGAAGGTCTCCAGTTGGATGTATGCTGTACAATGAGGAGTGGAAAATTGCAAGGCAAATCAGTAAAATACCATTCATTGATGAAGATGAATATGGTAAAGAAATTCATTCTTTCAAACCAGAACTTCAGTTGCTTGGTGTCATAATTGACTTCGGTGGAAATTACCAGATGGTTGTTGACAACATTATGTCTTCATTTCTCTCTTCTCTGACAGTGGAGGTTCTTCTTTTTATATCCAGAATGGGGCTGCCTTCTACAGGTTTTCAACAGTGTCCCACTGATAGGTCATAATTTCTATGACGGCCGCATCGCCACTCAGAAAAAATGAGTTGGAGCGGTTGGAATGACGGTAGATTTTAAGGAGGTTGTCAAGGTGTATGTCCAATCTTTAAAGCGGCAAGCAACATTGTCTTCCATTACAAGAGAGAATCTTTTTTCCTTTCTTTCATGCTACAGAAAGCTAAAGAGAACTTCTCATAAATTTCCTTCACGTCTGACGATGTGCATCCGAAAAGTGAATTGGTTGTGGACTCGGCTCGGTGACTATAGATCTCCAGGAAGCTGCATTTTGTATGGTCCCGAATGGGAGTCGATCTGTCCATTTACCCTCCTTCCTTTCAATGATGATAATGACAATTTTTAAGGGAAGAGCATTCATGAATGTAAGAAGGAGTTGAAGAAGATGGGAATTGTTTTTGAAGTTAAAGCTGGTGTGAAGTTTGTGGCGGCTGGTATTTATTTTCATCAGAATCCCTGTCACACAACTTCTGAAAATGTGTTTTCTTTGCTGGAGTGCATCCGAGTTTTATTGCAAGAAAAAGATTACTCCTTACCTGAGACTTTTCTGAAAAATGCTCGTCGAGATTATTAGGATATTTAAGCATTTAAATACACACAAATTTACATAATTTAACAGCTTGTCTATTCCACGAAGCTACTGGTTTATATTAATCACTCAAAAAAAATACAAACAAAAAGGAGGAAAAAACTCTTTTCAACTCAACTCTACATTCAAACTCTCTCTTCTGCTTTTTATTCTTTTCTGTTCTCTCTGTGTTTTGCATACCTTAACCTGTAACTCTTAACTGAACATATATATATACAAATGAGAGTGAAGGGATATAAATCATGCCATAATTTATACCACCAATTGTGTCCTTCACCATGTGCAAAGTGGAAGATTAGGTATTCCCACTTGCATTTAGTGGGATATTATTTGTCTCCACTATTAACAATCTCCCACTTAGAAACAAACAATAAAATTATATCTTTTATCCTTAAAGACCAACTAAAGTTTTACACAACCTCAGTTTATCAAGTGTAACTTCTTTGGTTAACATGTCAGTTGGATTCTTGCTTCCACAGACCTTTTCTAGCATCAATTGCTCATTGTCTAACAATTGTCGGATGAAGTGATATTTAATCTGAATGTGCTTGGTCCTAGAGTGAAATATTGCATTCTTGGCAAGGAAGATTGCATTCTGACTGTCGCGATACAAAGTATCATTTCCATTCATCTTACCCAATTATTTCAGGAAACTTTGTAGCCATACTATCTCTTTTGCAGATTCTAAGACTAAAATATATTCAGCTTCTGTTATTGAAAGAGCGATTATCTTTTGCAAGGTAGAACTCCAAGAAATAGCAGTGCCTCCTAAAGTATATATATATATATATATCTTGTAGTACTCTTTCTGCTATCAACATCTCCTACTAGATCAACGTCTACAAAACCTTCAAGTTTTAAACCACCAGCTGTGAAGGTAAGACATGTCTTCAATGAACCTTTTAAGTACCTCATGATCTATTTCACCGCCTCCCAATGTTGCTTTCCAGGATTGCTCATATATCGGCTTACAACTCCCACTGTATGGGCAATGTCTGGTTTGGTATAGACCATAGCATACATCAAAGAGCTGATAGCTAAGGAGTATGGAATCTTATCCATGTATCCACATTCTAGCTCAGTTTTTGGTGACTAGTCTCTACTGAGCTTGAAATGATTCCCCAGAGGTGTACTTATTGGTTTAGCATTATCCATACTAAACCTGCTGAGAACCTTCTCGACATGCTCTGTTTGTGAAAGCTTTAACATGCCTTTGTCTTTATCTCTAATGATTCTCATACCAAATATTTGTTTACCAACTCCTAGATCCTTCATTTCAAACTGTTTTGACAGCTGTTGTTTCAACTTGTCAATCTTTTCCATGCTGGATCCTGCAATCAACATATCATCCATATACAATAATGATATAGGAGTTGTCAAAATGTTTGACATAGCAACAAAGATCAGCCTGACATCTTGTATATCCCGAACTACACATGAAGTTGTCAAACTTCTTGTACCACTATCTTGGAGCTTACTTTAAACCATATAGGCTTTTCTTTAGCTTGTAGACTTGGTTCTCTTTTCCTTATATTGCAAACCTCTCTGGTTGTTGCATGAAAATGTCTTCCTCCAATTCACCATGAAGAAATGTTGTTTTTACATCTAATTGTTCAAGATGTAAATTTTCTGCACCTACTATCCCTAGAACAACTCTGATTGTTGTGAGCTTCACAATTGGAAAAAATATCTTAGAGTAGTTAATTCCTTTCTTTTGTTGAAAGCCTTTTACAACAAGTTTTGCCTTGAACCGTTTGCTTCCGTCATGCTCAGTCTTTACTTTGTAAACCCACCTATTTTGCAAAGCCTTCTTTCTTTCAGATAGTGTGGTTAGCTCCCAAGTCTTGTTCTTCAACAACGACTCTATCTCATCCTTTATAGCTAACTCCCACTTGCTCGAGTTTCCATCTTGTAAGGATTCTTCATAAGTTAATGGTTCATCACCATCTGTCAGCAAAATATAATTTAGTAGAAGTGTGAACCGTTGTGGGGGCTTTATAGTCCTTGAAGACCTGCGAACATAAACAGTTGGTTCACATGACTTCGTATCTTTTTGTGTAGTAGTGGGTACAAATATGCTTGAATCTTCTTGTAAAGACTCTTGAGTTTTGTTCTGCTCAGTAACATCGGGAAGCCCTTCTAATCTTATAAATTCAGATTTTTGTGGACTTGTATATGAATCAGCCATATTTGTTTCTGCACTTGATTTGTCTTTGTAAAAAACTTTCTCATTGAAGATCACATTCCTGCTTCAAATAATTTTTCTGTTCTGATCATCCCAGAACCGAAATTCAAATTCTTCATCTCCATAGCCAATGAAGAAATATTTTTTGGATTTGGCATCTAGTTTGTTACAAGCATCAGAATCTATATGCACATAGGAAACACACTCAAAGACCTTTAAATGAGAGAGTTGTGCTTCTTTTCCTCTTCATACTCCTCGGACAGTCTGAACTCTAAAGAAACTGATGGTCCACAGTTGATTAAGTAAACTGCAGTATGAATTGCATCAATCCAAAATGTTTGAGGTAACCCAGAATGCAACCTCATGCTTCTAGCTCGTTCATTGATGGTCATGTTCATTCATTCAGCAATGCCATTCTGTTGTGGTGTGCTTGGAATATTCTGATACTTTTGACAGTGCAATACTCTTTGAAACCTCCATCAATGTATTTTCCTCCATTATCAAATCTTAAGCATTTTAACTTCAAACCTAATTCAGTCTTAACCATAGCCTTTCATTTCTTGAATCTTTCAAACACATCAGATTTATTTTTCAGAAAGTAGACCCATACCTTCCTACTGAAGTCATCAATGAAAGTTATATAATACCAAGAGCCTCCAAGAGATGCTACTAGAGCCGATCCCTATAAATTTGTATGTACCAGTTCTAACTTTCTTGGTCTTAAGGTTTTGCCAAACCTTAAGAAACTAAGCTTCTTTTGTTTTCCAAGAACACAGCTTTCACAAATGTCTAGATTAATATTTTTTTTTAACTCTGGCAGCTTTCCCTTTGACTGAAGTATCTTCGTCCTTTTTTGACTCATATGACCAAGTCTACAGTGCCATAGCTATGCCTGATTTTCTGCTTCAGTAAAAGCAATAATGTCTAAAAATCTTGTGGTCATATACAGGGTGTTGATTTTCTTTCCACAAGCCAAAACCATTGCTCCATTTGATACCTTCCATATACCTCCAGAAAAAAAGATTGAATGACCACTATCATCAAGTTGTCCAACTGAGATCAACTTTATCTTTAGTTTAGAAACATGCCTTACATTTTGTAAGTTTCATATAAATCCATTCATTGTCTTGATTTGCACATCTCATATACCCACAATATCCATTAGTTATCCATCGGCCAGATAGACTACACCGTGATCTCCAACAACATAGTTTTGCATCATTTTATGGTGTGGTGTACAGTGGAATGAAGCACCAGAATTAAGGACCCAATCATCAATTGGACTTTGTACAGCAAGAATCAAAGCATCTTGTACCTCATCTGTAATAGCATTTGCAAAGTCAGCTTCAAGTTTTTTCAGTTTTGTGCAACTCCTCATGAAATGACTAGGTTTACCACAATTCAAACATTCAACCTACTTTCTGGGTCCAGACTTACTTTTACTTATGTAACTTGATTTTGATATGCTTCTAGATAAGTCTCTATTCTGTCTCCTCCTTCGAGTGTTGATTTTGAGAGCTGAACCTAAATTTGAACTTTCACCTAAGTCTTTCCTTCGCACTTCTTCAACTAAAATCAAGTCTCGGATGTCATTATATTTCAGTTTAGATTTTCCGGCTGAGTTGCTTATAACTATTCTCATACCTTCCCAACTGCTTGGAAGTGAAGCTAGCAAAATGAATGCACGGATCTCATTATCAAACTCAATCTCAACATATGACATTTGATTTGTGATGGTATTGAAGTTGTTAAAATGCTGTGTAACAGAGGTGCTTTCTGTCATTTTCGGGTTGAACAATTTCTTCATCAAGTGCACTTTATTATTTGCTGAGGGCTTCTCATACATCCCAAACAAGGCTTCCATCAATCTTGTTGTGGATTTCTCTTTTGTAACATTATGAGCAACTCTTCTTGACAATAACAACCGGATAATGCCCAAAACTTGTTTATCAAGAATTTGCCAATCTTCTTTTGACATATTTTCTGGTTTGCTCCCTAACAGAGGAAGATGAAGTTTCTTCCCATATAGATAGTCTTCAATTTGTATTTTTCAATTCCAGCAGCCTTTGTTTCATCTGCCATTTTTAATATGTCTCGGATTTGAATCTATCAAATTTGACCTTACAGAGGTGTCTGGAATGGCAAAAAATATTGGAAACGACACTGAAATCATTTAAATCGAACTTTGGATGGCTCAGATTTTATCAATCAAACTTTTGGATTACTAGACGCTACAGATGAAGCCACGTGTCAGGAGGAATAGTGGATGTGTCGCACTGGATCAAAATCTAGTATGATGACGTGACTATGATGACGTGTCAGACACATAAGCAAAACAGACCCACATATGATGACGTGGCAGATTCACTTAGATTTTCTGTTCGCCGTGGACAGTGACGTGCCAGGTGACGTGACTGCTAACTGTGCAGAATTGCTACTGTGGTTGCTGACTTTGTGCTAAAGTGTCGGGTCAACCCGGTTTAGTTGTAGATATTTGAGCGAAGAAGACCCTTGGAGCGCATGGGGCGCGTCGATGTGAGTGAGCAGTGCTGCTGTCGGCACGTGCGGGCATGCAGGATGTCGGTTCTTCGCTGGGTTTTCACTAGTGGATTCGTCTTGTCTTTCTCTACACGATGGTATGTTCAAAAACATGTTTTGAGAACTTTGATTTTTGAGATTAGATCAAACACCCTTTTTTTCAAGAACAAGCTCTAATACTAGTTGTTGGGACATTCAAGCATTCAAACATATAAATTTATGTGGTTCGACAACTTGTCTACTGCACGGAGCTACTGGTTTGTATTAATCACTTAAAGAAACAATACAAACAAAGAGGAGGAGAAAACTTTTCTCAACTCAACTCTACACTCAAGTTCTCTCTACTCTTTCTTCTCTTCTGTTCTCTCTATATTTTGCACACCTTAACCCGCAACTCTTTATTGAGCATATATATATACAAATAGGAGTGAAGAGGTATAAATCATGTCATGATTTATATCACCAATTGTATCCTCCATCATGTGCAAAGTGAGAAATCAGGTATTTTCACTTATATATGATGGGACATTATTTGTCTCCACTTACTAACAAAGAGTGGTTAAAGATCAATGTTGGCTTCATAATTCCGGACAACCGCTGCTTGTTTGATTCCAAATGCAGCTATTACGTGAAGAGCATTGATGGACCTTTCATTGATGAAGAGTTTTATGGTTCTAACATCACATTATATAGGGAAGAGCTGAGATCTATAGCAGTTACTGTTGAAGTAGAAAAAGGATGCTCATTGCTAGCAAGTAACTTAAATTACCATTCTGAATTTTCTGCTATTGTTAGAATATACTACTTTTTTAGAAAACATGCTTGGAAGCCAGAAAGCAATGCAACCAGAAAGATTTGGATCCCTGATGGACTTGAGAATGGTAAGTGGGTTAATCCAGTAGAATGTGTCCTGCACAATAAAGACGGTCTTTTTGGTCAGCAGTTCAATTTTTTGGAGGAGTACTATGAGCCGACCTTGCTTTGTTTCTTATCCTCTGCGTTTAATGTCACTTCTAATCCATCATTTGACGCTCACTTCAAGCTCTGGAAAGTTTGGGACACTTCAGGGCACCAATTATCATATGCTCATTGGTGTGCTTTCTGGGAGTGTGTCATGAGTCAATGGAGCTCAGAGGTGGAGAGAACTGTTGCTGATGGATTAATGAAATTTCCTGTTCATTATGACTGTGCAGAAATTTTGTTGTTCGACAAGCATGATGTTTTTTTAACTGATGACCTTCTTCTGAAGGAGCTTTTTGAAAAACTTTCTCCTCGACCAGTACTTGCCTGGTATCCTCAGCCGAGCCTTCCTTCTTTGCCCCCCCAGTAAGTTGTTTCAGATATACAGGAAAATTGGGGTTCGAACAATTTCTGAATCAGCACGGAAGGAAGAATTGTCCATGACAGACAGGGTGAAAATCAAACAGGTGGATCCAGGAATCCTTTTTATTGGGAAAGTGCTGGTTCGGCTCTTTATTGGCTTTTTAGCTGATCCTTCTTTGGATATGGAAGCGAAAAGGAAGCATTAAGCTGTTCAGCGCCTCCTGAACATCACCGCCTTGGTGACTACAGAGCCAATTAACGTTAACTATAGTTTATCACTCTCTTTGGGGGAGATTGTGAAAGTCAAAATGATCATATAAGTGCACTACAGAGCCAAACGATCCGCAGGGATAGAAAGAGCTCAAAGTTTTTTACGCGGAAGCCGTACAAGGCTGGTGGACCCGAAATTCGCGTGAAACATGCGACTTATTTCTCTGAAGCTATAGTTGAGGGTGTGTTGTGGGATAGAGAACATCATATAAGTGCACTCTCGGAGCTGATCATGTTGGCTTTCCTGGTCAGTTTCGATGAAGTAGCAGTTAAATTCTTAATGAAGTCTAGGAATTTGCAAATCTTTAAGGAGAATGAGGGATTCATGTCTGTTGCTTTCCTGTCGTGGGATAGAGAAGATCATATAAGTGCACCTTTGTTTTCTCGTGAACGAGGACAATTAGTCGGCGAGGCAGCCTTATTCACGAGCATTTCATATCCATATCCATCCATGAGTTGGCACAATTTTAGTGCAGGCTTTTCCAAAAGTATTCTAGATCCATTCAAGAGTTGATATAGTTAAAATGATATACTTGAGAATTGATTTTGTTTAATTATAAATTTAGTTAAAATTAAATTAAAGCTGATTTGAATTCTAATCATGTTGAATTATGAATCATGAATTGTTGGTTTTTTTTTTTTTTTTTGCTGAGAGTTGAGTCGCATGTGTTGTGTACCATTATCAAGTTGTAAATATTACTTATAATTAGCTAAATTATGTTATTTTTAATTAAATTTTAAAATTTGTTATTTTTCTAATTTTTTAGCATGCTACTTAAAGAAAAAAAGAAGAAGAAGCGATAGGATACTAGGAAGATTCGAGGAAGACTTGTGTAGTCGAATCATTAGTCTGAACGAAACAAGCCACTCTTAAAGGTAGCATTAAATTTTTAAGGATGGGTCTCTCTTTTCGTACAAAGAGACGAATAATTGATTCCACTTTTCTGTGTCTTTATAGCCCTTTTTCTCTGGGCAGCTTAGCCTTCAACCTTTATACTATTACAGTACTACTTCTCGAGCAAGTTTTCCATCTTCCACCACAGTTTCTCCTTTTTTGATGGATCGACTTTTGTCTGTTGTTATGTTCCTCTCAATTCTTGTATCAATGAGAGGATCTTGCTATCAGAACTTTGGTTGGATTCAGTGAGTGGTTTCTGGTGTGCTTGCCTGAAAATATATTAATTTAGTATTTTTTAATGGTTTTAATTTGTTCAATATCATAGTTATTAAATTTAGACTAAAATTTGAAATTTAATGACTCAATCAGTTCGAATAACAAACAAAAATTAACAAAATTTCAGAAAAACTTGGTTGAGATTTTTTTTAATTAACATTAATTTATTTTTAAAATCTACATAATTATTCTTGGGAGTCAACAAACATTATTTTCTGTAGAGTAACAGAAAAGATTGATGTATAAATTTAATTATAAGTCATTGTTCTCATGAACTGCTATCTAGACCTCTGTTTGGAATGATAATGCATGCAAATATTCCTTTCCTTTGGCAAAAAACAAGAGTAATATGACAAAAGGCACAAAAACATTGTTATAGAAAACTCTTATTGACAAGTACTTGCAAATTTTCAATTATTATTATTTTCCACTTCAATTAAAACCTTTTTTTTTTTATAGAACGATAAATATGGTAGAATAGAACGGGTCAATGCATACATATAATACAACAAAATAATGCTGCATTAAAACCTATGAAAAACCAATTCCTTAGGCTTTATATATATATATATATACTAGCAGAATAAATTAAAATTTTTGTGAGGACAAAAAATGACTTGTATTTAGTTGCATTTCCACCATGCCCTTCATTTAAAAAAAAAATGAATGAAGGGCATATTTAACAAAATAGAAGATAAAAATAATATATTATGGAGCATAAATAACACCGTTCAAGATAAATTCATGAAGCACGTTCATAAAAACAACGATTCTATTTGGGATTGCGGTGACTTTCATTTTTTTAGTATTTTTTTTAAATATATTTTTTTGAAAAAAAATATTAAATTGATATTTTTTAGTATTTTTTAATAATATTAATATGCTAATATAAAAAATAATAAAATTTTAAAAAATAATTATTTAAATCAACTTTCAAACAAAAAATATTTTAAAAAAACATTATACATCACAATACTAATTACAAACCATTTGTTTTTAAATTTTTAATCAAATCATTAACTGCAGCTCCAAACCTTCCAAAGTTAATGCATGTTTTTTCCCGCCTCTGAATCTATTCTTGATTCATTTAAGTTTTCCTATAATCATTTATTGCAGCACCAACACTTCCTTTGCTTCCGAGAAGTTTATTTACAGCATGAATATTTTTTTATTACATTTAATTTAATTTATTTTGTTATTCAACCTGTGCTGTAGCACATGTCTATAAGCTAGTTTTCATAAAATCCGAGTGAATTTAAAATATTCATTTTAATATAAAAAATAAAATAAAATAAAATACATTATCCTATTTTTTAAAATTTTTATATTCATCAAATTAATTATATTATATAGTATTAAGATAACTGGCATAGAGTTTAATATGAAATTAAAATAAATTTTTTATGATCTTGTAATTGTAGTTGTTTTTTAAAGTAATTTTTATCTAAAAAATATTTTTTAATTTTTTTTTATGAATATATTAAAATAATTTAAAAACATTAAAAATATATTAATTTTAAATAAAAAATTTAAATTTTTTTAAAAATATTTTTCAAGAACAGTCTTGAACATTCTCTAAATGAGGATGGTTGAATCAATGAAAAATCTTGATTTTGTTTTTCATAAAAACAATGCTGTTTTAATAAAATTTATTCTTAAAAACAAAATGAATTAATTGGTTTTTATAACCTTGCTCGAAACAAAACAAGAAAGGAGTCTCCGCCTGTCTATTCGTATCCCTTTGTTTTCGGGTGTTTTTTTTTTTTTTTTTTTGTCACTCTCTCCCTCTCTCTGTTCTCTCTTTTTTCGTTTTGTTTTTAATTTTCTATACAAGTGTCCTTCCCCGCGAAGGAGTCTGTTTTTATAGTCTTCCTCTCATCACTTCGGTCACTACTACCACTACAAGCAAACTCCTCTATCATCTTGTTTCCTTTGAAAACCTCTACTTTCTTCCCTCTGTAACTCCTCAACTTCACTTCACCAGTCACTACTACAAGTCCTTTTAGTCATCCTTCAAAACCATGAAGGATTCTTTTTAGTCTTCCTCTCTTCACTTCACTAAGTCACTTCAACCACTACTAGCAAACCTCTCTTTCCTTTTGTTTCCTTCAAAACCTCCACCTTCTTCCCTCTGTGACTACTCACTTTTCGTTTTTTTCTTTCTGTTTTCAAGAGCAAACATGGAAGAGAAAATAAAAACTCCGAAAGAACACATAGAGCACATAAGAGAAACAACATTCTCAATTGGAAGAGAAAGGAACCCCTTGGCTCCCATGCTTGATCAGGCTGTCAAGTATCTCTCTGCTGAGCTCTACGCCAAAGATGTTCACTTTCTCATGGAGCTCATTCAGGTTTCTTTCTCCTTTCACTTCCTTTTTGTTTTTGTTTTTCTTCGTCTTATTATGTTTATGTTTTCGTTTTATGACACGGATATGTTTACTATATACGCTTCATGCTGTATTATTTCCTTTTCGCTGACCTTTTCTTCTTCTTCTTCTTCTTATTTTGTATCGGCTGATTGCTTTGCTAGTGATTAAAACGGGGAGTTGTAATTTTATATTGTTTTTCTGTTTTGTTGAATTGAGATGTTAAAGTCAAGCTGAGTCAATGGCTGGCCTTTTCTTCCTATTTTGGCTGTTACTTTTAGTGGGAAAAAATGGGTTCTTGTAATGAAGTCATCAAGCTTCCTAATTTCTTTGATCATTCAAGGTCTTTAACAGTTAAAATAAAGAAAATGTGATGAAGAAGGAATGAATTGCTGTCATCATGCTTTGTTGTACTTGATGGAAGTTTTTGCATTGAACCATATACTCACTTTCATGTTAGATTTTGGATCTTTTAACTGCGTCTTATACACTACACAGGCACACACACAGAGTTTAGTATCCATTGATTCCAAGGTGAACTTTTCTTGCACAGAATGCTGAAGATAATGAATACTTGGAGGGGGTGGATCCTTCACTTGAGTTTGTTATAACATCTCGTGATATAACAAACACCGGTGCACCTGCTACGTTGCTCATGTTCAATAATGAGAAGGGCTTTTCTGCCAAAAATATTGAGTCAATTTGCAGTGTTGGAAATTCCACTAAGAAAGGGAATCGAAAGCGCGGTTATATTGGGGAAAAAGGTAAAAATTGGCTCCTAGACGCATCACATGATGTTAGTTTTTCTCACTTGTGTTACTGGCTAGAGTCTTCTAGCTTCTGCTAGCTGGATCAAGAACCCTGATTGTGAAGGTGTTATCGTACATGCTTGTCTTGGTTTTCACTAAACTATTTGGTTGGGTTTTCGTTTTTGAGTCTATATTTGCTTCAATAACTAAAGGAAAAACTTGCAACCAGACAGATTAGAAACTGGTATTTTTTTCTGAGTTCTGAGAAACATCAAACCCCTGTAGTTTTGTCTGGAAACTCAATTAATTGAACCTGGAAAACGTGCCCGCGTAAACATTAAAATGCGGATGCATTGAACTAAGCACTACTCAAACGCACATATGTGTTGGGAAGTGACCTTATGCGTTCAAGAACCTAGCTCTGAAACAATCAGTTTACTTTAAAAAAAAATTAAGGTCAGAAAAAAGAATGAAAAGTTATGAACAGACAATTTTTTTCAATTGTGGAACACTGCATATATCAGAGTGGACAAATGGAGGCTCACGGAATGACCATAGGCTGGCTTGCATAAAGATACAAAATATGATAAATTATGATAAGAGTTTCACAGGCTTAGCAACTGTACCATACATTAAACCATAAAATGAGACTTGTTTAGCCTTTTAACAGCTCTTGTTTATCTTCAAATTCAATCTAATAAACCTTGTTATGGATTGATCTGCAGGGATTGGATTCAAGAGTGTGTTTCTTATAACTGCGCAGCCTTACATATTCAGCAATGGGTACCAGATACGATTCAATGAAAATCCCTGCTCACACTGCAATCTTGGATACATAGTTCCTGAGTGGGTTCATGAGAGTCCATCTCTGTCTGACATCAAACAAATTTATGGTTCCACTTGTATGCTTCCGACTACTACGTTGATTTTACCTCTGAAGCCTGATAAGGTGACAGCTGTGAAGCAGCAGCTGTCAAGTATTCATCCCGAAGTCCTGCTGTTCCTCTCAAAGATAAAGCGCCTTTCTGTCAGGGAAGATAATGAGGATCCAAGGCTCAACACTGTTAGTGCAATAGCTATTACGAAAGAGACTAATTTTATTACAAGGAAAAACATTGATGCCGAGTCCTACACGCTCCATCTGTCTGCGGAGGAGAATGGTGATGAATTTGCAAAAGGATGCAGCTACTACTTGTGGAAGCAGAAATTTCCTGTCAGGCAGGAAAACAGAGTCGACAGGAGAATGGAAGTGGAGGATTGGGTGATCACTTTGGCTTTTCCTAATGGAGAGCGCCTTCTTAGAGGAATGAAGTACTCTCCTGGAATCTATGCATTTCTTCCAACCGAGATGGTGAGCAACTTTCCCTTCATAATCCAAGCAGATTTTATTCTAGCATCATCAAGGGAAACAATACAGTGGGACAACATATGGAACCAAGGAATCCTTGATTGTGTTCCCTTTGCTTTTGTCAATGCATTAGTCTCATTAATCAAAACAGTAGATGATGCTCCAGTAACTAGTTTGCCTCCAATGTTCAAGTTCTTGCCAGTCTACAGCTCCCCCTTCGAAAAGTTGAATATAGTGAGGGAATCGATTAAATCAAAGCTGGCTGAAGAGGATATTGTTCCAAGTGAGTCATATACAGCGCAAAAGTTCTTTCATAAACCGCGCCAAGTTTGCCGATTAATGCCTGCTTTCTGGAACATACTGAACATGGCAAGGGAGCGAGGAGTGAGCTTGCACAATCTTTCATCCCACGGTTGCTATGTTCTGAATTTTTCTTTTGATAAACCAGAGTATGATCACATACTGGATTTCTTGGGGGTGGAACCGGTAAGCAGTAAGTGGTATGTAAAGTGCATCCAAGGTTCTAATATTGTAATGGGAGTCTCAGAGGAAACATACCTGGAGCTTCTTCACTTCCTTGCTGTTAATTGGCATTCCTTGTTTTACCACACAGACATGGGGAGCATTCCACTTATTAAATATGTGGGTGTTGATGGGAGCGTGTCTTTGTGCACCGTTAATGAATCTGCTCTGTGGCATGGTAAAACTCTGTGCCTTTCACGTCTGTCATCTCAAATCTCATGGTTGATTGATTGGAACAGGGAATTCCGATGCATGGCAAATCATTTTTTTATGCCAAGAAGTACTCAAGAAGCTGTCCGGTCATCACCTAGCAAAAATAAGGTGTTAGAATGGCTTGGAGATCCAGTTAAAGTTTCTGCTTTAAGCGTAAATGATTATGCAGTTCTCTACGGAAATCAAGTCAGTAGTGACCGGAAGCTTGTCATTGCCTATGCTCATTTCTTATATCATTCATTCTCCAATGACTATCTATCTGGCAGGGAAGTTGCCCCTTTATGTGATAAAATGCCACTTGTTGATAGCTATGGTAGTGTGATTAAAGCAAGGAATGGGGTTCTTGTCCCGGCTCCTGAAAGCAAATGGGTGCAATTGATTGGTTATAATCCTTGGAGGGGAGAAAGCTACGTTGAGTTAGGAGAAGACTACTTGCGTCCTGGATATTTTGCTGGCACAAGCACAGTGGGAAAGCAACTCTTGGAGTTCCTTAAAGCTTTTGTTAAAGCTTCCGATATTCCTCACATACCTCCCCCGAATGCTGGAATACCTACTGCGTCAACACCACTTACCAAACAAAATGCATTTCTGCTGCTGGACTGGATTCGTGAGCTGAAACGGAGTGGAATTTCCATTCCAGCAAGGTTCATGAATTGCATAAAGGAGGGTAGCTGGCTGAAAATTACTATGAATGGCTCTCCTGGTTACAAGCCACCATCAGAGTCATTCCTACTTGGTGCAGTTAACAGAAGCTCAAACTGGGGAGACATTTTGCAGAATGGATCCGTGCTTGTCGATATTCCCTTGATAGATCAAGGTTTTTATGGTCATAAAATTAACGAGTACAGAGAGGAGCTAATGACAGTCGGAGTCATGTTCGAGTATGGAGAGGCATGTGAATTTATCGGGAATCGTCTTATGTCTTTGGCAGCTTCATCTACCTTGACTAAAAGCAATGTGATTTCCATACTGAATTTCATCAGATTTTTGACGCTAAATCTTCTTCCTCCAGATAAATTCATTCTCAGAATTAAAGAAGGAAGGTGGCTAAAGACATGTAGGGGATACAGGTCTCCAGTTGGTTCTGTTCTATATGATCAGGAGTGGACAATTGCGAGGCAAATTAGTGACATCCCTTTTATTGATCAAGATTACTATGGCAAAGACATCCTTGCTTTCAAACCAGAACTCCAGTTGCTTGGCGTCGTAATTGGCTTCAGCGGAAGTTATCAATTGGTTGCCGATTACTTAAAATCGCCTTCATGTTTATCTTTTCTGACAATGGAGGCGTTTCTTCTGGTTTTGGATTGCATGCGTCATTCTAGTTCTGCTGGCAAGCTGGTTATGGCACTGAAAAGCACAAAATGCTTAAACACAACCTTGGGTTACAGATATCCTGATGACTGTTTCTTGTTTCATCCTGAATGGGGTTGCCTTCTAAATGTTTTTGGTGGTTTTCCATTGGTTGATAGTAATTTCTATGGAAGCAACATCATCTCTTACAAAAAGGAGTTGAAGGACCTGGGAGTAAGAGTAGACTTCGAGGACGCTGTTGAAGTGTTTGTTGATACTTTCAGGAAGCAGGCATCTTCCATGACAAGGGAAAGTGTATTTTCATTCATATCATGCTACAGAAAGCTGAAGGGAACTCCACAAAAATTTCCTTCAGACCTTAAGAAGTGCATCCGTGAGGAAAATTGGCTGCGGACCCGACTCGGTGATTATAGATCTCCAAGCAACTGTATCCTGTTTAGTCCTGAGTGGAAGTCAATTTATCCAATTTCTCGCCTTCCCTTTATTGATGACAGTGACAAATATTATGGGAATGACATTCATGAATATCAGAAAGAGCTGAAGAGTATGGGGGTCATTGTTGAATTTAAAGCTGGTGTGAAGTTTGTGGCTGCTGGTCTTCGTTTTCCTCAAAATCCATGCCACATAGCTCGTGTGAATGTGCTTTCATTGCTGGAATGCATCCGTGCTTTATTGCAAGAAAAGGACTACTCCTTTCCTGAAGTATTTCAGAAAAATATTTCTCAGGGATGGTTAAAGACCCATGCTGGTTTCAGGTCTCCGGGCAACTGCTGTTTTTTCAATTCCCAGTGGAGTTCATGCGTGAAGCCTACTGATGGACCATTCATTGATGAAGACTTTTATGGTTCTAACATCAAGTTGTATGGAAAAGAGCTCAGTGCAATAGGAGTTCATTTAGAGGTAGAAAAGGCGTGTTCATTGCTTGCCAGTCATCTTGATTCCCATTCTGAGTTTTGCACTATAGTTCGAGTATATGATTTCCTGAGACAACATGAGTGGAAGCCAGATGGTGATGTAAACAGAAAGATTTGGATTCCAGATGGACTGGAGAATGGAATGTGGGTTAACCCAGAAGAATGTGTTCTGCATGACAAAGATGGTCTCTTTGGTCTACAACTGAATGTATTGGAGAAACATTATGAGCCAGAATTACTTCCTTTCTTTTCCAGTTCATTCAAGGTTAGATCCAATCCTTCATTTGATGATTACTGTAAGCTTTGGAAGGTTTGGGAAAGTTTAGGACGCCCATTGACACATGCTGAGTGCTGTGCATTTTGGAAGTGTGTTATGACGCATATGAGCTCAAAGACAGAGAGAACTCTCGCCGATGACTTGGTAAAGCTACCTGTTGTTTTGGGCTCTGGTGAAATAATGTTGTTCAGGAAGGGTGATGTTTTTATTGCTGATGACCTTATACTGAAGGACCTTTTCGAAAGTTTTTCATCACGCCCAATATTTGTCTGGTGTCCCCAGCCAAACTTGCCTTCTTTACCTCGAAAGAGGTTGCTTGATGTATACAGGAAAATTGGGGTTCGCGCAATATCTGAGTCAGTGCAAAAGGAGGAATTATCATTGGCAGATGGTGTGGAATTTAGTCAGATGAATCCGAGGAATGCCATGATTGGAAAAGAGCTGGTGAGACTGATTCTTGGCTTTCTAGCAGATCCTTCTCTTGATATTGAAGCAACAGAAAGGCATGGAGCTGTCCAGTGCCTCTTGAACCTGAAGGTCCTGGAAACTATGGAGCCAATTGCTGTAAGTTATAGTGTATCGCTTTCTGATGGGAAAATTCTGAAGGTGAAGAACGAACGCAGTATGATTCGCTGGGATAAGGAGTGTTCAAAGTTTCTCACACAGAAGATGGATGAAGCTGGAGGCCAGAAAAATCTTATTGAATATGCAACCTTTTTTTCTGAAGTAATAGCTCGGGGGGTGCTATGGGATAAAGAAGATAAAATAAAAGCACTCTCCGAGCTGATCAGGTTGGCTTTCGTGCTGAATTTTGATGAACAAGCTGTTCAGTTCTTGATGAAATCCAATAATCTTCGAACTTTTCTGGAGGATGAGGAGTTCCTTGCTGCTGCCTTCCCTTCTGTTTAGGTATGTGTGAACCCATAATAGCTGCAAGTTTGCAGCCTTCTGTTTTTTTTTTATCCCCTTTCCTTCATTCAGCACCATTTATCTGTCTAATAGCGTTTTATTTTGTTAAAATATATGATGGTCTGAACAGATATGTACGGGAGATCAGGGTTATGCTGATTCAGTTAGTCTACTATCAAGTAAACTTTGGTTTGTGTGTTTTTCAGCTTTGTTCACTCTGCAGCTGCATGAGTGGTCAATTTGAAGTATAAAATGGTGTGTAATGAAATATTTTTCCGATTGCATGGGTGCCTTGCCTCTGTGATCGCTGAACTCATGCATGTTCTTGTGCCATTTAGATTTAATTTTTCTATTTGGGAGTTATGATTGTCTGTGGGTTCTTGTTCGCGCTAAGAATGTTATAAGATTGAGAAGTATGCAGGCCCAACCTTAACTGCAATGCAGTACAAAAGTGGAGTTTGATACCTCCATACATGATCGTGCTTATCAGCCGGCATCCGAATTCGTGCATATAATGAACACACTAAATAATAAAAATCACGCAATGAACATCCTAATTCAACAGCTCCTATCATGGAGCTTTGCTATTGATAATCGATTTAGCACTGCTCATGTGGTTTTGTGTGCCATATTGTAGACTTTTTTTTATTACATAAGCTATCCAAAGTTTCATTGTTTGTGGTATGTATATAAACTTCTTTATGCTTGATGTGAGCAAATGGTGTGTGCCAAACTGCCTATATATTGACAACTCGGATCTATCCATCATAACTCGAGTATTTGATGAGAATACAGTGGATTTGTCATGAGCATCCTGGATATCAAGATTCAAAAGGAACAGACGAATATATAAATTTTCTTTTCGGGCTCTTGGATTAGAAGATATAAAATTGCTTTCCAAACTTTGTACCGTGATTATTGACTCTAGGAATTCATGGTGACACTGCCAGGAGGATTTCGATAAAAATATTCTAGTGAACTTGGGAAAGTTTAATCATCCGAGGACAGAATATCTGCCCTTCAGACGTGGTGATCAGTTGCAATTGGATATTTTGGAGAAAACTATATATTATAATTACCATAGTCAACTTTTTAAGAAATACCCCCTAAAAGATTTTTCAGAAAGTTCACCGTCCTCCGAAATGAAACCAGTTACTGTAAAGGTATAGTTTGTGTCAATCTTTCAGGAGAAGAATTGAAATGCAAAAGTGAGCAAACAATATATTTTAGGATAGAGCAAGCTGTAGATTCCTCTTACGAAAATGGCAGGCATGGACAGTCATAGAACTTGATCTTGTTGAATTTCAGTCATATTTTGCCGAAGCAAAAACTTGGAGTGGCATTAGGATCAGATAGGTGCACCTTCTGAGCTGATCAAATTGGCTCACCTGCTGGGATTCATCAGGGGAACACTCGGGTGTTTGGTGAAGCCGTAGAATCTGCATATATTCATTGAGGATAAAAGATTCCACAAAACTCATCCAAATGCACTGCAGTTCTTTGGAACTTCGACATCATACGATGCTTCAATGGTCTTGATTCTGTTTCCATACAATGGCACTTTCAATTGAACATGATTGACATAATTATCAAATTTATTGAAATTTGTTTGCATCATTGGTAGATGGAGGAAGGAAAATGGTTTCTTTGACAAATTTCTCAAAAAAAAAAAAAACACAATACTTTACACCTATACAGTCATGGCTGACTAGTTGTTATGAAAACACTTGATGATCGAAGCAATTTCCTATCATTGCGAAGAACAGGATTGTGACTACAGAAGGCGAAAAGGAACACCCAAAAAAATCTTAGGGCTTCCTTCAATCTTCCTAGCATAATCGATCGACTTCTTATTGGCTAAGAAGACGAGCTTTATCATGGCCACCAGAGCAAGTGGGATAGTAGCATGATTTAACTTTAAGCAGATTCTTTCCCTTAGGAATGACCCTGAATCTTCGCCCTCTCTTTCCTTTCTTCTTTTCGATGGTCCCTGAGAGCTGAAGGAGAAAAACAAAGAAAATATAAGTTTTTTTACAATGTTATAAAACGTAAGTAATAAATCTTGATGGGCATGCTCATTTTTATGAATTCAGTTTCTGGTTTGCTTATCAGAGGAAGTTGTCCAGTACATTTGTATTTGTATTTCTGCATGAGTTGTTCACTTAATTATTGTGTAAAGATGAGTACGAAACCAGATTTCTGCTCAATAGCTTTTCATAATGGTCATTTTGAAAAAGATAGAGAGAGGCTCAAGGATTTTCTTTAGAGCTGATAAGAACCATATATACCTCATTAGAATTCACTGATTCAATGACCTCGCTGCTGTCCTGATCACTTGATGATTTTTTGTCTGTGTCATCATCCTTATCTGCAAGATTACAGCCACCATTCATGGTGAGTAAGCTTGTAGTGACTTTAATTGGTTTGATAGTTTTCAATCGTGTGTAGTTTGTCAAAATATATAAGAGCTGAATGCTATTACAGATAAATTACCTTCGTCATCTGTATTAGTCGATGATTCAATAAAATATACTCTGAAACTCGGCGATCCTGGACATATGCAACTTTCATCCATGCTTCTGAGTTCATCTTCTACTTCCGAATCCTGTTCATTCTTGTCTCCACACATTTTTATTCCATTCACATTTTTCATGGCTGTGTCCATTGCCTCCAAGGTCCTGTCCTCTCCATCTTCTCCATGTTTGCTATCTTGTTTGTCGCTCGTTTCATTATTATACGGTACTGCTGATGCCAAGCCTTGAGACCCTGCCACTGGTGTTTCTACCTCCTTCATTTGTGTGCTTGTTTCATTTGAGATCATATTTAGAGAGCCTGCAGGCAATGTTGCTTGTTCACATTGTTTGTTGAATTCTGGTTTTAATTCCACAGCCTTGGCAATCTTAACATTTTCAATCGTTGTTTCATCACATTCTGGGGCCGGTGCCACCTTTACATCATCCTCTTGTGAGGATACACTCCTGCGATCATTATCTCTTGGAAAGTGATGATGACTAGAGCTATCACCATCGGAAACGCCATCTTTAAGCAGTTCTTTCTTAGAATGGTTGGGTGAATCTTTCACAATACGTGCATTTTTCTGTCTTTTCATCTCCTCATACCTCTTCCAGAGAAGGGGCCGAAGTTTGGCTGGCAACACATCAGCTCTATTGTCAGGCCTTGATCCACCACACCCCATTGGAGAACCAAGTGTACGTTTTTGTTTCTGTCACACTTGGGAGATAGAGAATCGAATGAATTGTGCATGGAGTGGGCGAAGAGATATGTAAGATAATTTTGACGTGAGATTTTAGGATTTATTACATTCGGATAGGTCCGTACAGACTGTTTTCACAGTTGTCCATGGCCATTTATGGGAAATTAGAGGATTTCAGGCATCGTTACATCCATTTATAGGAAATCATGTTCTATTGGTGAGCCTTTACTTTTTATATCAATTGAAAGAGTCAAGTTTGAGCCTCCCTACAGCTATGAAAAAAAAAAAAAAACTCTGCTGTAGATGGCATGTGGAAGGATATGTATGCTACTGCTTTTACCTCCTTGTTTTAGGCCCTTGGGGCGCTCTGACAGGATTCTTACAATTGCTAAAACTAGTCATGCTCCTGAATAACTGGAAAATGCCTCAACAGCTCAAATGTTCTCCGCAGGTTAAGAATATTGGGACCCTGAATTTAACACCACCCTAATTTTGGAACACGAAAATAGTTGTCTTCAGCTATGATCTGAATCTTGTTACGTAACAAATATTATCGAAGCAGTATTCTTTCAAAAATTAACTCCTGAATTTTTTCATGTAGACCAGCTAGCCCTATCGATGATGCTGATATGTACGGCATCTCACTCACTCCGAGCCTTCTAAAGTCCATGCTGCGCACCCTGAAGTGTGTGAGTTTTTGAGGATGGTGTCATTATCAAAATCAATTTGACCCAATCTTGTTCTACAAATTTTCAATGGCTTTGAACAAAAATAAAAAAAAAAAAGATGGCAACGAAGTTACGTATGCATGTATGGATTTGACTATTTAGTTGAGTATATGATATATCTAAAAGGGAATTTATACTCTAATATTATATTTATAAGCTAGAAGAAAAGATCTAGCCAATGAGAATATATAATTGCATCAAACTAGAGGCTATTAATTTAAATTTTAATCATTGAACCAGATTTAAATTTTTATATATAATTCAACAAGCAATTTTTTAATACAAAATAATTCATCCGTATATAAAATTATTGAATTTCTTAGAATTAGTTGTAGAAGTTATTGCTTGAATTGATTTTATTATTTTCCAAAGTTTTTTCAGCTTTATTGTTTTATTTCAGATTTAAAAAAAAATTATGCTGATTATTAGTTGTTTCATACTAGATATAGAGTTTTTTTTTCATGTATTTAAGAGTCCTGCGAATCTACGAGAAGACAACTACTATTTTATTTATTTTTTTAAGAATAAAGCAATGAATTTAAAATTTTAAAGTTGAAATTTGTATTTTTCCTTGCCCATCAAATCTTGCGTGTTGTTTTTGTTCATGAAGCTTTTGCCTGCGTCATATGTTCCATATGCACCGTCAGGCTTCAAGTACTTCACTTGCCACGTGGAAGAACAGCGTAGATGGATTAACTTCGGACAAAGTAGCAGACAAAGTACAAGAAAAACCTATCCAGCAGAGGAATCTAAGATCACTAGAAACGAAGAACTAGGGCTTAGCCTTAAGAAGATTCATGACGTGTGGAGGAGGGCATCTCCACCCATGCATGATATTGCTATAATTTATTTACTCTGAGGAACCTGATTCAATACTCGACTCTAGCTTAACTCAGAAATGAAGGTGGTTGGTTTTGGCGTGGTTTAGTTTTTATAAAAAAATAATAAAATTAAAAATGTATTAAAAAACTGAAATTAAATTATAATTAGTTTAAATTGGTTAGTTGAAATTGGTTTAGCTTAATTTTTAAGTTTAGTTTAATTTTGGCTTGATTTTATTGATTTTGGTTCAGTTTGACTTGATTTTTTTTGTATGATTTGGTTTTTTTATAAAATTGAACCGAACAAACCGATTTTTTTATTTTAATTTTTTTAATTAGTTTTTTTTATTTAATTTTTATAATTTTTTAATTTAATTAGTTTTTTGATTTTTTTCTCACTCCTGCCAGAAATATAAATAAAGGGATTAATTAAAAGTTTTAGCCTGAATTATGCTTGTCCGACTCATGAGTATCAATTCCTCTGCAGATATATAGGAATTTAACTTTCCAGAATTTCGGATGGGGAATTATATATTGAAGGTGAACACCATGTGCTGATATTCTTGCTATTATATATAAGATTCGAATTTGTACAAGAAGTTTTCCTCAAGTATTGCCTTTCGGTCCTTCGTTTTCTAAAATGTTACTCTTGTTCCATCTGGTTTAAATGCTGTTGCATTTTAGTACATTCATATCAGCTAGGGTAAAACTGGCCCGACTGGAGAGTACTGGTTTTAATTCAAATTAAATCTGGATACATCAAACCAAATATTTGCTGAACATTTTGTCCTCTTTGGAAATTTTTTTGTCTTTTTAATTATATCAACAGTTAAAGTGTTAATAAAATCTTGGAAGCAGTATATATCTGATATTTTTTTAATTTTTATAAGAGAGGCTTGAGCTTGAGATTCTCTAAATGAGAGATATTGATGTGGAATCTCTATCAAACATGTCTTCTAGATCAGATTGATAAGTCTAAATTAAAAAATAATAATCTGAACGAGTCTATTAAACTTTATAATAAAAACATGTATAATTTTTAAAATAATTATTGAATTTGATTAAGATTTTACAAGGAGCTCATTTCCCTATGAAGTAGGAAAGGTCATTTCCATGCTTAAATTAGGTTTAAAAGTTGATTTTTTTATTTTTCTTATTATTTGTTTTTAATTTTTCTTGTTATTTTTTTATTCCTTTCCCTTCTAGCTAAGGTCTATTTAGTATATACTATTTAAATAATTTTGTATATTATTGGCATTATATTTTTTTGACATTCAAGAATCAAGTCAGAGAGAAATTCTTTCTTTAATTTTATAATATATAAAACCCGATTTTTTCTTTTTCCTGTGTGCTAAGTAAGATATGGATGGTTGTCTTCCGTCATATTTGCTGGCACAGAAAAATCGTCGTCTATTTTTTTTTTTTCAGAGAAAAATGCGCACAGTATTTTCTCCGCATTTTGAGTCTGCAAATTAAAACAAACAATATCCATTCTACTAATGTACCTTCCAAGAAATTGTTACATAATTTTCTTCTATATATATATATATATATATATATATATATATATATATATATATATATATATATATATATATGTAATAATATATCCATTTACCTTAGTGGACAAACAGAAGACAGGACATCTGAGGACATAAAAAAGCTAGTCATTCAAAAGAAATTGCGGCTACTGCTTTGCTCATGGTCTTGTTCATTTGAAGAGATGCCAGCAAGACTACTAGAGCTCGAACATGCAGACGAGACAGAATCAAAAACAATCTCGTCTCTCCCCATAAAATCAAGGAGTATTGGCTGAGTTCCCCCAACCTTGTCATTTGTACGAGTTTCAATTGTCTCAGTTGTTGCTGTGCCTTTGTTTTTCAGGAATATTCGGCATACAACCCATTTGTCCATTTGAAAAGACGAATTCTGCTGTGGACATCAAGCTTAATGTTATTCGGCGAATAGAAAGAGGAAAGTGATCGACATTCCTTACTCAGAAACTTTATAAAATATGAAAATATTTTGCTGGCATGAGCAGAGAAAACTATTTACTGTTGCTTAAAATATGCAATGGTAACTTGCCTGGGCTGAGTTTTCTGTCTGTGGAAAATTGCTATCTGTAGTTTCTACTCCTAAATTAACAAGGCGATATTCATGCATGACCCAGTCAGTTCTGGATCCATGTGGAGCCTTCCCTCTGTAAAAAACAAGTGTCTTTTTCATCCCTACAACATGGTTATTCTTCCAGCTTGAAGAAACTATTTGTTTGTCTAAGCCAGTTGCTTTCCAATAACCTGACGAACTAGCTCTGTTGACCCTGTTTCCATTTGGATACTTGGCCTCCTTGTTGCTGAAGAAGTATCTTTCTTGCTCCATGTCACCTATAACACATGCATGATTACTTCTTTTAACTTTCAGTGCAGGCAGGATTTTTACAGGAAAAATATTGAATATTAATGCAACACTATTAGAGCAGTAGACTAACCTGGCAGTTCCCAGGGATCATACTTGCAGACATTGACCTCAGGAATGACTGAAGCAGGCAATGGCCATGAAAGGATTTTGCGTTTAAGGTACTGAAAGACAAGCTCTTCTTCAGTTGGCTGGAAGCGAAAACCAGGAGGCAATCCGCTCATTCCATCTCTTACAAAGTTGAACGTTTCCATACGAAAACCTCTCTTGAAAGGAAATTGGCCTATGGCAACTAAAACAAGGTAAGGGTAAAGCAACCAAAGGCAGCTGTTTGCAATGCACTAGAGGTAATCGGGTTGGGTGTGTTGGAGGAGAAAAGAGAGGGCTCTTTATAGTAATCTTGATGTTGAGGCATGTCTAAAGGCAACAATGTTTTTTTATGGCACACTTTAGAACAAGAAAGGATGCAGTTTGACAAAAGGCTATTAAACAAATAATTTTTTTTAAAAAAAAAAAGAAGAAAGAAAAGCAGGACAAAGAGATTGTTGCTCAAATTAGGTTTGTTCATGATCTTCAGATAAATCTCACGGTAAAACTTCTTCCTTAAAAGTTACGACCAATAGAAGAAGAAATAATTTTTTTAAGGGTAGGACTTGGTGGTAAATGGATTTGTTTCATAACATGGGATTCGAAAGTAAGAAAATTATTCACTAGCTATTTATAATTACAATCCTGATCAGCTTGAGCATCATTTGAAAATGCGGTGTAAATAATATTTTTTAAAAATTTAATTTTTTTTATATTTTGAATTGTTTTCATAAATTGATATTAAAAATATTTTTTTAAAAATAAAAAAATATCATTTCAATACATTTTGGTATAAAAATATTTTAAAAAATAATTGTAATTACATTCTTAAATAAACTTTTAATATCCTGAGTATACCTTCATTAATCAAGTTCAATTTCAAACGTTGGGGGAGAAAAAAAGATGAAGTCCTTCATAACTAGAACGAGCAAATTTAAATATTTCCAATATTCAGCCATAATTAAATCCCTCCTTTTTTTAAGATTGTGAATAATAAATTAATAGTACTCGCACCTGCTTCTTCTATCGTCTTTTTTTTTTCTCAATAAAAAGAATTTAGGGGTTACACTATATATATATATATATATAGATGTTATTTTGCAAGCCTATTTTTAGCTAAATAAATTGAAAATAGAAGTTTTTTAATTTAACCACTAAATTGCCTTTGCCTTTTTTTTGCTTTTACTGAAATACGAAGCGTCTAATATTCTTAATTAGGACACAAGTACTGTTAAACACGTGCAAGTAAACAAAAAGCATTTTGTCGATGGACATTAATATATGTACACGTAGGATTGAATTAAGATGAGGCACATGCAGTATATAAATACTAGTCACGTAACCGTGCGATGCAGTGAATTAATTTTTTTTTATAAAAAATATAAAAAAATTAAAATTTAAAAATATTAAATCTTTCTGTAAAGTTTTATCTAAAAATTTTAGGTGTGACTATAATATCTGACCCAAAAATAATATTATAATAATAATAATAATAATAAACTTGCATAACCCAATAGATCTCGCTCTAATACCATACTCAATAACCTTGGATGTAAATCTGGTTGCAAGGTCATGTTATAAAAGTATGATAATTAAATAAATTAATTGAATAGAAAAAAACCAATAGAAAAAAAAATTAATGAAGAAAAAGAAAAAAATCTTAATTAACTGGGTTAACCCGTCAAATCTTGGATTTATGCCGTGAAAATTTAATAACTAAATAGAAAAAAAAATTGATGGGTTAACCCAAAATTAACCGGGCTAACTTGTCAAACCAGGTTACCTGTCAAACCCGAGATCCATGTCATGAAAGTCTGATAACTAAATAGAAAAAAAAAATTAAACATTAACAACCTAAACTAAATGAAAAAATTAATTAAAAATAAAAAAAAAAAAAAAACAAACAAAAAGACATAAGCCTGTTAATAATGAGAAAAAAGAAAAAAAATCTGAATCAACTAAGTTAACCTATCAAATCAGGTTAACCCGTCAAATCTGGGATACGCGTCATAGAAATTTGATAACTAAACAGAAAAAAAAATCAAATAAGTCAAACAAAAAAAAATTAACAAACTAAACTAAACAAAAAAAATTGATTAAAAAGGAAAAAAAATCAGGTTAACACGTCAAACCCGAGATCTGTGTCGTTAAAGTATGATAACTAAATAAATTTTTTTTCACATGAACAAACTAAATTAAACAAAAAAATTCATTAAAAGAAATAGAAAAAAAAAGTGAACATTAACAACATAAACTAAACAAAAAACAATTAATTAAAAAAACAAAAATAAACAAAATACATAAGTATATTACCAATGAGAAAAAAGAAAAAAAATCTGAATCGACTAAGTTAACCCGTCAAATCAGGTTCACCTGTCAAACCTGAGATTCATGTTAAGAAAGTTTGCTAACTAAATAGAAAAAAAAAATCAATGGGTCAAACGAAAAAAATTGATTAAAAAGGGAAAAAAAATTCAGGTTAACTCGTCAAACTTGAGATCCGTGTAATAAAAATATGATAACTAAATAAAAAAATTTCACATTAATAAACTAAATTTAACAAAACAAATTCATAAAAAAAACACAAAAAAAAGCAAAAAAAAACCCATATGCAAAACAAAAAAAAAACAAAAACAAAAATGAAAAAAAAAGAGAAAAAGTCAAGTGTTTCACCATGCACAGTGTGTATAGTGATACATTATATGTAAAAAACAGAAGAAAAAAAAGCGAGAAAAAAAAACTACTGCTACAGTAAAAAACCCACGCGTTTTAAAGTTAATTAAAAAACAAAAACAAACAAAAGATATGAGCATATTATCAATGAGAAAAAAGAAAAAAAAATCTGAATTAACTGAGTTAACTCGTCAAATCAGGTTCATCTGTCAAACTTAAGATTCACATCATGAAAATTTACTAACTAAATAGGAAAAAAAAATCAATGGGTCAAGCAAAAAAATTGATTAAAAAAAAAATCAAGTTAACTCATCAAACTTGAGATTCGTATAATAAAAATATGATAATTAAATAAAAAAAATTCACATTAACAAACTAAATTAACAAAAAAATTCATCAAAAGAAAAAAACACAAACAAAGCAAAAAAAAAAACTCATAAGCAAAAGAAAAACGAAAACGTAAAAAAAAAAAAAGAAAAAGTCAAGTGTTTACTGTGTACAGTGAAACACTATATGTAAAAAACAGAAGAAACAAAAGAAAAAAAAAACTACTGCTATAGTGAAAACCCACGCGTTTTAGAGTATTCCATAATATAGGGTACTATTTGCTAGGTTGGTCCTTTTTCGTAATTATTGTATCTTCAAAATTCAGAAGGTTTTTCATTTTGGGACAGACACCTCCTCGCATGAATGAAGTCATATGATGTGATATTTACTTATTTTATATACGAAAGTTAAACACAGGAAATTAAAAAAAAAAAAAAAGGTAGTGAACAAAAGACTTTGCTTCTTGCTTTGCATGAAGGGGCGGAGCGAGAAAAAAAATTAAAGGGTTTAAATTAAAAAAATTAAAATTTCAGTTATTTTTACTAAAATTATAAATATTTACGAGAAAAAAACTGAAAAAAATATTTTCTTGCGGTAGCCGGATCCCTGGGAGCCCCCTGCCTCCGCCACTGTTTGCATGTACATCTCTGCTTGAAATTCGATAATTTCAAAGAAGCTCTGGGCATTTTGTGTTGCACCCGATGAACGCAGCAAAGAGATATAACAAAGGTAAAGATACTTATGAGATCAAAATAGCAAGAAAACTTAATCTTGATTGATGTATAACTTGATTTAATAATATCTTTAACTATCAAACAAAATAAAATCTTGATTTTTTTTCTCTGGGAAAATATAATTATCGATGTAAGCTAACGTGTAAAGAAATGATATACAGTCCTTTCATGCAAGCAACGTGTAGGGGGGAAAGGCAGGCAGTGGCTATGGACAAGGTGATAATAGGCCTTATTCTTTAACGGGACCATTCAAGTTTTTTGAACAGGGAAAATAGCATGGACCAAATAATTGGTATCTTTCCTGCCATTGCACCACTACAGACACCATGCCAAGGCAAATTATCATTAATTAACTTCTCAAAGTAAATTGCAAAGCTACAAAACGATTTCTTACCCGTTTCCTTTTCTTTGTATTGCTTCTACTTTTTTTCTTGTAGCTAGTGGCTCTGGATTTTAAGACTTAAAGCACTTTTTTTTCCTTTTTCTTATATATATATATATATATAAGAAAAAAGAAAAAAAAGTGCTTTAAGGAACCTCAATGCTAAAGAGCCTCCAGTCTTCACTTTCCAGAGTGGTAGACATCAATTCTTATTAATTATAAGATGTTTTAACGAGCCCACATGGCTTCTTTTTTCTTTTCTTACGTGTATTTGCTCAATTTGTTAGGGGAATTAATGTTTTTTTTTGTTGAATATTTCAACAAAAAAATAAAAATGAAAGGATAGCAAAGACGATACTTGAAACAAAGACATGGCGTTCCTCCTCCCTATTTTGCAAGAGAGATGAATGTCCATGAATTGTTGAGAGATTTTAATGAGTTGGGTTTGGAAGAAAACCAATAAAAATCTTGTTATTATAAAATTAAAATAGTGTTTGTTTTCGTAGTTAAATCATGTTTTTTTTTTAAGATTAAAGTTTGTTTATTTTAAATTAATATTTTTAATGGTTATAATATATTGATATTAAAAAATATTTTAAAAAATAACAACTCTAAAAAGCGGACAAATCACTCATATTCTCGTCAAGAACTATCTAAAGCAAAATCCTTTAAAAGGATATAAAGTCAATGAAGGAGATCGTTTCATAAATAAGTAGGACATGAGAAATGGTACTTTCCTTCACTGCGAAGATGTTGCCTTTTTCTCTCCTCCATGTATTGTTGATTGAGAATTAGAGATCCTTCACCCAGGAAAGAGCTACTTAGGTTGTGTACTTTGTTGCTAGCCATTGCTTTAGACAACAATACCAAAAGACGTACATTTTTGTGACCCTTTGAGTCTGCAATCCTTTCATGTTTATATTATTTATACGTCAAGCATTGCTTCCCCCAGTCTTTTATTCTTCCTGCACAACCTCGATGAGTGGGTTTAGCAATTTCTTTTCATCATTGTTTCTTTCTACTGGTGGGAGTTATACAATGTCGAAGATGTTATAAATCTACTAAAAATAATAATAAAAATAATTATAATTAAGAAGTATTATCATGATTAGAAATTATTTATATATAATGAAGATAATAATGATCTCTCATCATATTTATACAAGAGATTATTACTGATATTAAAGATAATTATAATAAATTATTATTATATCTATACAAGAAATTACCAATACTAAAAATAATTATGATTAAGAATTATTATCATAATTAAAGATTATTGATACTAAAGATAATTGTGATCTCTAATCATATTTGCACAAGATATTATTGATACCGAAGATAATTGCATAATCATATTTGTAATGGACATTTTAGAAATTAAATATATATATATATATCTTATTATTTATTGCATCCTTAATTATAACATTTTTGAATAAAAAAATATGATATATATATAAGACCATGATATATGTAATATAATTAATTATGCAAGTAAATACAATTTTGTAATTCTTCTTTCACACATTTCTCTCTCTTTATTCCTTTATCATGCAAGCTATGTTAGTAACCGCACTATATGTTTCTTTTCTTTGAGTTTTATGATAAAGATGATTTTCAAATTATTTTGCATGTCAATTTAACCTTGCTTCCCCTTGATGCATGATGTTTCAAAATCCTGGTTGTTAAGGAATATAGTTATTTTAGTAATTAAATAATATGTTTAATAAAATATTCTTGCTATTTAATTTATTTTTTTATAATTAAAAAAGGTGATGGTTCGATGTCGAAAAAACAAGATTATTTATTCTTGTTTTGTTATGTAATGAATGTTTTGTTAGAGAAAGTTATGTTATGTTTATATATATTGAAAATTGAAAAATTATGAACTTTTTATATAAGTAGTTTAGGGTTTGTTTATACCTCATGAATCATATTATTTTAGTTGAATGAGAAGCATGAAAAGCCATTTTACCTTTGTACTATCAATAAGAAACAAATATATCTTACACATATATTAATGAATGATAAATATCATTATACAAACATTACTAAGAGATAAATATTACTAACACAAATATTAATAAAAAAAATATTTTTTATAGATTTATTAATATAAGATGAAAATGTGTTGGGTAAAGGGAAACTCTTATACATCTAGGGGTGTAAATGGAGTGCAAACTTTCTAAGTAAATCCTTCGCATTACATGTAATAAGTTAAATAGTATACAACTCATCAATGATAAAATAAGATGCTTATAATCTTTTGATATTTTGTACACATATTAAAAAGCTTAGATCATTCAAAAAAATCTCAGGAGGTCAAGCATTGAGTCCATGCCACAAGCTTGGACTTGAACAATACCCAAGACTAGGCTCAAGTCACATGTCAAGGTCCAAGGATGCCAAGATATAAGCTCAGGTGCCCCGCCTGGCACCTTAGCCTTAGTGCGCGTCTTTAACCTATAATATGCTAGGTTGTGCACTTGGACTCAAGCCACGAACCTGGGTTTAGACTTGCTTTGGAATTCCTCTAGAGTCTATATTGTCATTAACTAGGATTGGACAAACAAAAGATTGTTCGAAAAAAATACTGATAAATCTTTATCAATCTCCCTTCATATTTCTTTGATCAAATTCATTGGGATAGCAGACATAGATTCTTGGAGATTAATATATTTGGGAGTATAGTTGTAGTTGCTTTTTAAAGTACTTTTTAAAATTATTTTTTTATTTTTTAAAAATTATTTTTTATATTAAAACAATAAAATAATCTAAAAATACTAAAAAAATATTAATTTGAAACAAAAAATAAATAAATTTAATTTTTTTCAAAAATATTTTTGAAACATAAAAATAAACATGCCAAATTTCAATGTTTGGATCTTGGAAATTTAAGAACACAATTAATTGGATTTTTGGGTAAAACCGAGTAACTTGTAATTAGATGATGGCTTTGATTGGGAAAATGGTTTGTTGGAGACTTAATCAATAATGGTGTAGTAGTTAGTGGGGACATTTGTCCCTTACCCTAACATCATATAGTTAACTTCGAATTTTAATTTTCTCGGGAATATTATTAGAGGATTTCGGGTGAAAAGTCGAACCCCGTTGTATAAAACAACTATGTATGAGATCAGAAAGAGCATAGCTTCTTTTACCATTTTTTGGTCAGTATGTTGACAATCATGCATGCAACCTCCCTTTATCGAGATTCAATTGCCAATTTACTAATTGCTTGATTGTCGAAAAAGGCAATGCTTAATGCAGAAGAAAATTTTGTTTATCTGTGATCTTGCTGCAGCTAGCACACTTTTCGTTCCATGAATGTGCAGCCCACTTTATCGACTTGGTTGCTTCTTGGGCTATACAAATGGTTAATTTATAGCTTGCTTTTTTTCATAAATATAAGCTTTGAATAATCAGAAAATTGGATCCATGTTATGAGCAACGAGAAAAGTTAAACACTTGCTTAATCCTATTGCGCAAGTCTAATGGTCAAAATCCCATGAAATCTCTGCTCTCCATATATATTCCCACCTTTTTATCACAACGGATTCATTACACCTATGAATTAAGACTAATCTCATTCACATACGTGGCCTTATTCATGTAAAAGTCTCCCCATACAACCTTGGTTTATTATGCCAAAAATAATAATTATAGGGATACCTAGCCTGCAATATAAATTACAATTATTATTAATTCTTTTCTATTTTAGGAATTATAAATATCTTGGGATTAATTTTCACATTTGATAAAACTTTAATTAAAACCTATAAATTTTATGGAACTTAGCATCAACACATATTTAAGATATTGTTTACTTGCTATCTCAAAATGATCAAAGAAACGAAGACAGTGAAGATTATTATCTCAAGCATTTAAAACATGTTTCTTCTGTAAATAAAAATTTACTCTAGAATTATTATAAAAATTAATTATTTTTATATTTTATTTTAAATAATAATAATAATACATATACTTAAAAAAAATTAGTAAGGAAAAACGAAGTTTTAGATCTTTTGGTTATAAATGGATAGCATGAGTTTCGAAAAACTCGCTACAAGAAAAGTGTAGTTTGGCAGTCCATTGGACCCAAACCCCAGAAACATTTTTTAAATTCTTGCTATCTTTTTTTATTTATTTTTTTTAGCAAAGAGCAACCCTAGCTTAGGGTTTTTGAACGAAGCGGTCGTCAAGTTAGAAGCAAGCAGGGTTTTAGGCAAGCTACGTACCTAGAAAGAAAAATCAAAGAAGCAACTGAAAAATGGATCCTTCAGCACTTAATTCACCTGAACTGGAACGATTTCTCACTGTACGTATAGATTCCCTCTTGCCCTTCTCACAACTTCCTAACTTCACATTCTTGAGTTTTATGTTTTGAAAGATTTACACTTGGTGTTTCTATTTTCTTGGTAAGAATATGGTTTAGTTTTTTTTAATCATTGAAGGTCTCATCTTTTTGGTCATTATTATTAGTTCATTGGTTAGTTGTCTGGTTATCATAATTTTACCTTAAATCTTTGTTGTGTATTTAGCTGCCTTTGCTGAAAGACTCAAACTTGATCGGAGGTTTGATAATTTGGGTGATGGGGTTAGTGGGAAATTTTCTGCTAAGGATTGTTTGCTGATTTGATGAGTAAAGTTAATTTTTTGAAAGTAAATTACTGGTTTATTATTTTAGATGATATTCTTATCTACTTTCCTAGTATAGTACTGCATGTTGGTTCTTGTTTCTTTTTTAGGGAAGGTGCTGTTGTGGTTTAAATGATTTGATTTGCTTTGTAAAGTCCTCAGAACTATCACTTGGCTATCATGGATTTAATTGAATAGGTAATTATACTATTTTATGTGTAATCATTGCATATTTGCTTAGAGTGGAGAAAATTTGAGGGGACTGTTGCCTTGTAATTTGAGTATCTTAAGGCAGTAATGAATCGGGGGTGGTCGTTATTTTCTGCTGGAACTTCGATATTTTACAATTATGCATGTGATTCTCATTTGGAATGATTTTTTTTAATTTTTCAGGAAGAGAAGGAAAGAGCTATGGTTAATGAGATGGTGGCAAAGCTTACAAGTGCATCCTGGGACAAATGCATCATGAGTACACCCGGGAGCAAATTAAGCTCAAGTGAATCATCTTGCCTCTCTAACTGTGCTCGAAGTTATATGGATATGAGTCTCATCATTATGAAGCGCTTCCAGTCCATGAACTAACTTCGTGGAGAATTGGCCTCCTGTATTGGTTTGCAAGATGCAGCTGTGCTTTAGCTTCTGTAATTGTTTACTTACACTAGCTGTAGCCTTCCTCATATCAAATAAGAACAGTGTGCTTTGATAATATTTATGACTTTTGATTTGTAAATTGCATTGAATTCGTGAGCAATGATAGCTCCTTCAAATACAGGTAGTAAATCATTTACCATAAGAATTCATGCGGCCAAGAATGGAAACTGTTGTGAACTTCTGAAAGTTGTTTAGTATGTTCTTACAAGTGAAGCCAGCCCCTAACGTGCAAGTTCAGTCTGTATCATGAGGTCAGGTGTTTATCTCAAATGGTTTAAAGAGCCAATGGTGGCAAATCTTAGAAACCTTAACAAACACTTTGATGTGGCTGAGTTGGCCAGGCACCTCTTCTACGTTCCAAACAGAAGGCCCCGATGACAAGAGCTCCTGCTCAATCTTTCCCTTCCAAAATCTAGCAAAACAAGACGGTCATTACAACAGCCGTGCAGGGATTGATCGATATTGCAGAACATAAAATATATAGCAATCACTTCTACTGACCAAAAGCACAACTGGTTTTGGAAAAATTACAACGGCCTAAAACCGTAAACCCATTGAAACAGATCATTATACATGGGGGGAAAGGTAGATAACGTGAGGGACCAAGAGCATTAACGGCAAACCAATACTATAGAAACATATCATTCTTTTTTCCTTTTTCCTTCCTTGTTCTGTACAATCATATCTTCTTTTCATTTTAAAACTTTGTATGCCTCTTTGATTGCTGAGCATCTGATGTCAAGTTGTCACCAATGTCACAAGCTGTCCGCTCTGATTCCCCCATTCCAGCTACTGAAGCAAGATCAGGTGATATATCCCAACTGCCACTTTTTCTCCCCAAACTTGATCGTCTGGAATGCATGACGCTACGCCCTTCCATACCTTGTGGCGGAAGGATCCTGCTTAAATCCGGTGAGACATCAGTCAATCCACGATCCTCATGTAGACTGCCATCATTTCTTATTGTTGCATCATAATCATCCGCATCTCCTGCGGCCTCATCCCAGACTGGCTTCCTCCCCATCTCTACATCACCAGCAGATTTTCCCACCCCTGAACTGACAAAACTACTAGCTACCATTCTAGGTGGAATGGTGTTTTCCTTTAGAACTTTTGCCCTGAAATTGTTCTTAGATGGATGAATGCTAGAGCAAAATATCTCCATGAAGTTCTCAATCAAACCTTTGTCAAATGGGTTGGCTAGCCCATCATACCGGTATCTAAAGTTCTCATAAGTAGACTGCCAGCGCCAAAAAAAAAGCAATAAATATGAGTAAACTAGAATATGACATTAAACATGAAGAATGAAACAGTTTTTTTCGCAAATATATATCTATTATAGAAGCAGAGTGCAAAGCAAGTGCGCGCAATGGAAGGGATGCAACAAGAAATAACTGAAGGTGATAAGAGTTTACACATGAGGATATAAAACTAAAAGTGAGACACATTATTGATTTCAATGGACCTTGACAAGGAGAGTTTCTTACCTGGTTTTTACTGATGAGATATGAATGGAACACAGTAAGACCACCAACAAACCAAACTGAAATAAAGGTGTAAACTACCAGTGCAATAGAAGCAGGAGCTTTGGACATTGCTTTCCAAATTGATGTCTCCTCACTATTCATGATCTTTGTAATGCAGACCCAGCAAAATGCATGTACATATATGCAAAGAATTGTTGCGGTGAAAACAAACATGAAGAAGAACCGGTAGTTCCGCTGCACCCAAAACCAGAAAGACAAACCCCAGCTCAGAGAATGATCATCATCACATAAACAAATTTAAGTGATGGCAAAGGTCAATATTTTGCCAGTGCAAGTACTATCTCGATAGCAAACTGAAAGATAATGAGTTAAGCTACAAAAGATGCTCCAACAGTATATTGGGCAGCCTAGGCTAGGCAAATATGGACATATTTAAGAACATCATCAATGAACGCACACAAATTTTACTAATTCTGGCACACTTCCTAAAATTCAATATAACTGAAAAGAATATCCACTTGCTATTTTTGGCATTTTAAGGACCTTCTGCAACTGGTTCAGTTATGCTTTAAAAAAGAAAAAAAAAAGGGCATGCACTGCTTGGATGTCAAAGGATTTTTCCTAATATTAACACAGTCTCTTGTGATCTCGGATTTTGATCACTTTGAAGTTTGAAGCTACGTAGCAGGAAGGTTATCTTCAAATATTTAGTAACAAAACACCGGCTAACCCCACAAATAATTAGTGTCATTCCACCATACAACAATGATGCCACATATTTTCCCTTGTTGAACATGCATTTCATTAACAACTTAGTTTGTATATTTCTCTTTCTTCTGATGGGGAGCCTACATCCAAATATGGTTGAAAATGACAATTCAAACAATCGGAATTGAGTAAACACCATGCTCAATGCACGACAGAAAATTTCATGTTTTCCTAAAACAGAGTTCTGGAGATGGCACTAGCTAGTTAAGATCTAACAGGTAAAGAAATGTCACGATGAAGAATGATCATTACCAATCCAATGCACTGACCAACCCAAGGGCAGTGATGATCAAATCTTTCCACTCAGTTATTGCATATGGAACAGTGAGAGCAGCGCGGCGGCCTATAAAGCATGCAGGTATCACAGTACTTGGTCTTCAAGGTCATCCCATTGATGATAACATCCTTTGTGCGTGGCAAACGAAAAGGTGGGGTTTGGCCAGGAGTAAGTGGAGTTTGCCAGTCATAACCTTCTGGTTCTGGAGGATGAGCATTACGAGGTATTATACCAGGATCTCTTGCTGACGTTAGTAGAAGAAGGGTTAAATCCTGGAAGAACAAATACATTCATCAGTTAACATCACAGAACCATGTTGGAACTTTCTGCCAACCTAACCTCTATAATTATTATTTCAAGCAACTCCTTCCGCTACACTTTAATGATCAAATAAAAGCGTTTGTGAAAACAAGGTGGCAACCTCAAACTAGTTTGGGTTGGTTGTATGAACCTTTTTCTTAATTTGTTGCTTAGGGTCAAATTTTCACTAATATGCTGTGAGATAAATGACCTTTTTTATCACTTCAAACCCAAATGATTCTGATCCAGCTCTCTCTTTTAATTCTGCTACTTAAATTGAATCACTCTTCTGCATTGGTGCATCCAAAGAGCATTGCTGTAACCATCATCACAAACGATCCTCCAAACTTATCCTCAATGGAAACTGCATCCACTTTCCTATTATATACAAGTGTCACATTTAGTCCCTTTTTATATTTCCATGTATGCATCCTAAATTTTAATCTCATATCTGCACATTTTCAGAAAACACTGCTTATTCAGCCCTAGAACTCTTTTCAGGTTTGAAATTAAGAGATCAGTCTAACTTGTTAAGAATCCAGAGAAGAACACATGACAAAGGGAAATCCCACACCCCTTCCCACCAAAAGTAAGGAAACCCCAATGAGGACACATTGTTGACACTTTTAACATGCGCCAAAAGGTCTATTGCAACAAGAGCAGAATGGTCGTTTCCTGGATAAAGCACTCATGTTCTGTTAGGATGATCAACTAAGGTCTCAACATAATCCACATCCATATAGCAGAAATTCAGGTATTCCATTTGGGGCACGCTTGAACACATACAAGTTTTCAAACTTGCAAAAATTCATTTCTTTATCAGCCAATAGATGAGTAAATATGCTAAAGTAACAGAAGCAACAAACTAAAGCCATAGTTATATGCTGTCATTGATATATGCATGTGCCGCCTTATAACCTTTATTTATGCACTAAACTTGATTGTTACAGAATAGCCCGTATACTAGGACCTCAAAAACAGAATAGTTAATCGACTGTTTAAAGGAAAATACTAAATGAAGGCTCTGTGATTGTCAGAAGATGGGAACTGCTATCTATTTAAGCTTTGTAAAAACTCATCGTAACAATTAGCTCGGTTCATTGTTAAGCATATGGTGCTTCAGCAAGCAGAAGGACAAAAATTGAAGGAAAAAAAAAATTACAGAACTTAAGAAAGGAAGACTACTCACTAGTAATGTCAGAACGATAGCAACGACTAATATTGATATTCCCAAGTGATGAGAAAAATCATCTTTCAGCTTTCTTGCTACAAAGACACAGAAAATAGCAGCAGGAACCACAATAAGAAATATGGTTAACAGAAGAGATCTCGCATCTGGTCCAAAAATAAGCCTCCCGTGAAGCAAGAAAGTCTGCATACAAAACAACCAACTGTGGCATTATGCAATTATCAACTATTGTCAACATGAAAGAATAAGAGAAAAAACCCTCGCAATGGTATAATAATATTTTAAAAAAAATGTTGAAAAATAGTAGCAATATCTACATTATGCTTTTCCCATCTTTGAATCACGAAACAGAAAAGGCCATGATATGTTGGAAAGTGATTTTTTTCATTAACCTCACTAAATCAAAAAATTGATTCACGGCAGTAACAACAGCTGCAAGAAATCCAAATTCAGTTACTCATTAAACAAACAAACCCCTACCCATTTCACAATAAGCCAACTACTTGCAAAATAATTTACTCAAGTGAGCCATAAACAGAAGTTGCGAGCATAAATAGCTCAAATTGACAGCTAATTAAGCCTCCCCCAAAAAAAAATCCATTTTTAACTCCTTTATACCATTCTTAAACACCCCAAAATCCACTCTGTATCCTCAATCTCGAAAAATCTCACACTTTCCTCGACTAAAACCCAGAATCCAAAACTAGAAATTAGCTTACATTACTGCCTTTCCATGCCTGGTAAGTCATGAGCTGATCCTCCCCATCGTCACCAGTAACAGCAGCGTCCACCGTGGCTCCGGCAGTCGGATCAGGAGGTGGTGGGACCACATACATGTCTCTCATCCCTCTTTTCTGTTCTCTCTTTGTAAGGTCAATTCTGGATAGCTGCAACGCTTTGCAAAGTGAAAACGAAAAAGGAAAAGAAACACCAAAAAATATAAAGCAAATAAAGGCAGCTCTTAATAGCACCGCACGATAAAAAGCAGAGACTATTTGACTTTTACTTTATTTTTGTTAACAAGACAAATTGGGTTGGTGGGGTGAGGTTCAAGCTATGATATTATGGTATATGAGGTAGAAACCACCACCAACGACGGCGTGAACGGTCGCAGTCGAGCTGTTCATCTAAGTAAATGGCAGAGTACAAAAATATTATTCTATACAATCATTCAGGAAAGGTATAATTCTCAGTGTCTTCCTAATGTCAAATGTGCCCAAAGAACTCTTTTTCTTCTTTTTTTTCTTTTTTTTGTCTTGTTAATGATAATGAGGTGGAACATGTTGTATTCTTAAACCAAATAAATATCGTTAGAAAGATAATCAAATTGATTGGTGTGGTAAGTTGCGTTTGTTGTCATTAAACTTGATTCAACTATGAAGTTGGTTTAGACTGTAAGACTTTATTAAGTTCGAGGTTTAATGTTTGAGTTTCCATAAGTTTAGCAGATCCTTTCGAATGGACCTCATAATTCATTTGCTGTTCGTATATTTGTACAGCCTTTTTTACTCTTTTTTAGGTTTGTCCATATTTTACTCTTTTTTTTTCTTTTTTTTCTTTTTTTTATCTATGCCCGATACATAATTTTTATAAAACAAAGAATAAAACATGATTACTTCATAAAATTATAAATATTTTTAAATTTATTTTCTTTTTTATTTTTTAAATTTAAACTCTATTTTTTATTGTTATTCGTTTTGTTTTACATCATTTTTTAAATTGTTATTTTTAAAAAAAATCATCTTTCATATGTTTTTTTATCAAATTTGATCCATTATTTTTTTTATTACTATCTTTTTTTCTTTAACAGGTTTTTAAAATTGATATTTTTTTATAATTTTATTCTTTAAAATTAAATTAGTTAAGAATTAAATTTTATAATTTAATCAAGTTCAGAATTTCACATGTTATAAATTTTAAACTTTAAACCAAGTTTAGGAGGTTTACTCAAGTTTAAATGAGTGTATTTATCATATTATTATTTAGAGCGTGAATCTAAAAGAAAAAATATATTTTTTTTATTTTAATAATAATATAGATATAGGTAACTTTTTTAAACCTCCACCAAAAAGAAAAACTTGATATGAAAAAACTAATTAGATATGTCGAGTAACTTGTATATTAGGTTTTTTCATATCTATACCTTATTGATACCCGCACATCGGGTTTTTTCTTTCACATTTGATTATTATTATTTTTATTGTTATTTTTTTTTGCAAATTTTTTAAATTAATATTTTTTCAAGATTTTATCATTTAAAATTAAATAGTTATAAATTAAGTTTTTTGATTTAAATCAGATCCAAGATTTCATGAATTACAAGTTTGGAGATTATATTAGGTTTAAAAGGTTTGTTTAGGTTTGCTTGGTTTTTTTCACTATTTTTAGAGTTTTGCTTTGTTATTTTTTGTTGTATTTCTTTTATAGGTTTTGTCTTGGGTTCATAACCAAAGTTATTGATTTCAATGGTTAACCCAGGTTGATCTTCTTCTTTTTTGTTCTTGTTCTTAAATTGTTTTATTTTAATTTCTTCAATTAACATTTGATGTGTTGTAAATTGATCTTCATGCTTTCCTTTCTTTTCCTTTCAAGTGGTTTTTTTTTCCTTTCTATAAGTTTATATCAATCTCATATTTACAGTTATGAAGTTTGTGAATTAATACGGTTTAATTATGATTTTTTGTTGTTTTTTTTTATATTTTTTTAATTTTACCTTTAAATATCAGGATTTTTGATATTCTTAATAAGTTCAGGTTGGTTCTTTTTATTTCTTGTTGTTGTTATTTGTTTATTAATTTATTGATTCTTATTACATTTTTTTATTCATAATATTTAATTGGTAATAATATTTAAATTACCAATTAGACTACTGACTCAAATCTTGAATTTTTTTCATAGCATTTTCTCATGTTAAAAAAAAAATTAAACAACTCCTAGCAAAGCATCAACCACAAATCTATTACAAAATAAATAATCTTGAATTTCAAGCTTTTTTCTATCCAATTGCATTGAAAGTTTTAAAAAAATATTTTAATTCAAAAACATAATTAACCAATAGGTAATGGTATATTAAATGAAAATTTAAAAATCATGTCATTGTTACATAATTTGACCATTATTAGATATTGTAATCAATTTCTTATAAACATATCAAGGCCAACTAGTTAAATTACCATATAAAACACTTAAACTTGTTCGTGTGCACTTATAGCAGGTATTATTTCCTTTTATCATACAAATGAAACCAATCATGAATGAGAATTTCTTAAAAGAAATTATAATAGATAATTATCTCTTTTATTTTGTATTTATGTTGAAAAATCAATTTATATCATGTATTTTTTTTTAGTCAATTGCATTCGATATTACTAAAATATGATAAATTTTATTCTAATTCATCGCACAAATTAACTTTGTAACATAAACAACTTCTTTAGTGAAACAGGTTCAAATTCTTTAGAATTCAAGATAGTTTATTTTATTTTTATTTTATTACGTGCATTCGGTTCAAATAGATTTGACTATATATTGACAAAATACGATGCAGCTAACCAAAACAAAATAAAAGAGTATAATTTGATTTTCAATGTGGATTTAAGAGTTAAAATTATATTTTTCTTCTTACAATAATCGATTATAAATCCTATTTTTTTAATTATGAATCATTAATTGTGTTTATTAACATATTAAACAAGAATATACTCATGAGATTTTGTTTAATTTAAATACAAAATTGCAGAATTGATTTAGTTAAAAGTATAGCGCTCTGATTTCACCGAATATTATAGGTTGACTTGGGTTAAGCCCAATCAATCTAGCCAATGTAATAAACATAGGATATCACAACAAAAAAAAAATTAGTTTTTTCTTAAATCTCTATTTAAAATATAGGATATCACAAAAAAAATAAAAATAAAAATATTAGTTTTTTCTTAAATCTCTATTTAAAAAGTAAAGAATCACATTTGTCGGTCGATGTTTACAACTCTATGATAAACCTGACAGCTCAATGACCTAAATATTTAGTTATGTCATGTTCTAAATTGGATTTTAGATTAATTATCCATAAATGACTGATACAATTTAGAAGAGATCAACTCTTAATATGGTATTTAATAAGAAAATTTCAAGAGAATAGCAAGGATTAAAAAAAAAGTTATAAATTTTATCTAATTGTAAGGTGGAAAGGAAAACCAATGGAATGGAGAACAAATAATTTTTTGTGTTGTTATCCTTGTGAGATCTTTTTAGGTGTATACTAGAAATCATTAAGCTCTATACTAACTAACACAGTTAAAAACAACATACTAGAAACCAACAAGCTAGAAAAATAAAATTGAAGTTGAATAGGGTTTTTATAAATAATCTTAATTTGTATTTTTAATATTGAATAAATCGTTGGGTTTCCCAAAACATATACACACAACAAGAATGATGAATTTAATATTTTTTTTTGAAGTGTCAATAATCCTATTAAACAAACCAAGATTTGTTTAGTTCATATGAAGACTACCTAAAGATTACATGTTCTTTTTAATTTTGAGTAATTGCTTCAAGGTGGGGTTATCGCAGACCACAAGTTGTTCAAATATCCGATCTCTAACAGTAATCTATAAGAACTACCAGTGAAAAATTTCTTAAACCTTTTTGGGAGAGAGAGATTGTTATACATTTGAGTGCTAATTCTTTTATTTTATGTTTATATGCTTTTGTATTGTATTGTTGTACTGTGATATCCTGCATTGACGGGTGAGAACTTAAGGAAATACCTTATTAAGCATGCTCACCTTGTCTAGTAAAATGTATTTTAGAGTCATACGTGATTGTCAAGAATAAATATATGAGGCCTATAGGCCAAGGTGGACAATATTTTTCTATTGGGGTAGGGTGTGACATGTACTATCATGTAATCCAAAGAAAATAAGAGGCACAACATTTTATTTATATAAAAATCTAAAAACCCTATAAATGATAAAATATTAATTTACCCCTTAAATAATATTACATATATTTTTTAGGATAATTTTATAAATTTATTCAATCAAGTCTCTACTTGGATTTTTTCTAGGTCTATAATTGTAATCCCTTGTATTAATTATATTATATTCCTTGATTTTTAAAATTTATTTATAATCAAGTCACACTTGATTAATTATTCCATTTTAATTTTTGATTATTGGTTCTTATGTGTGCGACCCATTAAATTATCTAATAAGTTAGTTCAAATATAAATCACAATCCTAAATAAAATTGGATTAAATATATTAAATAATTTAATTTATTATCAATTTAATAATTGATTGATTTATATTTGAAAATTAAGTACAATATCTAGTAACTTGTCATGTTCTTTCAAATATTAAAAAAAGTCATAAATAGTTTGATTTAACTTTTTAGTGACCAACATCTTAGTGTAATTATTATCCATTCATCAAGAATATTTTGATTTAGACATTATAATCATTGATTTTTTGAATAACATTTCAATTTTTTTCAATTCTCGTTCCACCTCGGCTAAGAATTTCACAATCAATACTATTTGAGAATAGATATAATATTTTTTCTAATTCACATAGGGTAATGAATCATTTCTTGATTGCTCAAATGCCTTCATATAATTTATATTATCTGTAATATATACTCGTTTGTTACATTTGATTAAGATAACATATGGTTAGAATTAAAGCATAACACTTTCTATATAAAACAACTTAGTGATCTCAAGTCTAATGATTACATACATAACCATCACGTAACCTTTTTCATAAACATAAATGATCTACCCATATGAAAGTCTCTTGCAGGTCAGTTTAATGTACATATTATCATAACCCAATTCTGGGTTATTCCCCTAAAATTACCTTTTTTCAAAATAAAAAAATAAAAATAAAATAAAAGCTGGCAACATGGAGAATGCAGGCCAGGGGATCAAGTTATTAGAGGCTAAATTGAAGAAATCCGAGACCAGGGATGATATCGCAATAGACATGTAACTTTAGGGTTCCAATTAAAGTTCATCAGGGCCTCAATTGAAAAATTTTAAGGTCAATTAGGGGTTCAATTAAAAGCAATTGAAAGAGGAAGGACTAAAATAAATTTTGACCAAAAAAGGATTTTGGCACTATTCATCTTCTTCTTTAAATTCCTAAAATGGTTGGTCCGGTTACCTACTTTGCAGCTGCATTTAATGCACATAACGTCCACCAAATTTGTCAAAACTTACAAGAAACTGATCACCAGACATCCCTCTACATCAGGGTATGGTCGGCACCGACTCACTGGCAAATAAACGGACGTGGAACCATCCCAAAAAGGCCAACTCAGGCAGCCTGCAGCTATAAATTTAACAATTTGACAGTACATCATGCCTACTTTGAACCAATAGTTGGGATTCTTTTTATCTGAATCAAGGGCTGAAATTTTCTGAGACCAGGGATGATATCGCAATAGACATGTAACTTTAGGGTTCCAATTAAAGTTCATCAGGGCCTCAATTGAAAAATTTTAAGGTCAATTAGGGGTTCAATTAAAAGCAATTGAAAGAGGAAGGACTAAAATAAATTTTGACCAAAAAAGGATTTTGGCACTATTCATCTTCTTCTTTAAATCCCTGAAATGGTTGGTCCGGTTACCTACTTTGCAGCTGCATTTAATGCACATAACGTCCACCAAATTTGTCAAAACTTACAAGAAACTGATCACCAGACATCCCTCTACATCAGGGTATGGTCGGCACCGACTCACTGGCAAATAAACGGACGTGGAACCATCCCAAAAAGGCCAACTCAGGCAGCCTGCAGCTATAAATTTAACAATTTGACAGTACATCATGCCTACTTTGAACCAATAGTTGGGATTCTTTTTATCTGAATCAAGGGCTGAAATTTTTTTCCAGAGTAAACAAGATTGCCCTCTTCAACCACTTATAAATAGAGGTGGATTTGATGGCCTAAGAAAGGAAAAATCGAGTCCAAATTTGACAAAAAACCAGCCTCCTCAGTTTTTTTCCTTTTTCTGCAACAAGTCTCTCTCTCTCTACACTCTCTCTCCACTGTGCTCTCAGCGACTCCAAGCCACCAGCTCGTTTTCCACCACACTTATTCCTCTCTACTAAAAGCACCTCCTTTTTCCTCCACAATGGCAGCAGCCCATCAACGCTGTCATTTCCATTTTCTTTCTTCTCCAGTAATGGCAACAACAGCATTGACTCCTCCACAGATGCCGCCACTAGCTTCAAGGCAACTACCCGGACCACCTCCAACCTCACTCCAGGCCGGTGATAACAATTGCTTCTCCTCCCGCAAGGTTGCTTCCTATTCCACTCTGCCAGCTGCAACTGAAAAGTTGCATGCAGAACATGAACTTATTGTTCACGTTCTGCACATAATTAAGTTCACTTAGGCCGGACCAATTTTGGCCCAGACAAAATGTGTGGGTCGAGTTCAGCCCAAAAAAATATTTTTAGGGCCGATGTTGGCTCTCCTCTTCTAGGGCTGAGCTCGACCCAGTCAGCTGGATTGGCCCAGCCTACATGTTTTAATAATATTTATTTATATATATAATATTATATCATATATTTCTTTTTAAAAAAACAAAAAAAATTCAAAAATCCTTTTAAAAAAATTTGTGATGTTCTTAAATATTTTTCAATTAATTTTGCATAATATCGGTTTGTATATTTACACTGTAAAATATAAATTCAGTATTAAAATACCTGGTTTTTCTCTAAAATATTTCAAAAAAATTAAAAACAATTATTTTAAATCAATTTCTATTTTTAAAAATTATTATTTTAAATCAATTTCTATTTTTAAAAAGTATTTTCATACATACAGCCAAATCTTAAAATTTTTCCAAGCATATTTTTCATTAAAAAAATGATAATAAAATTTCATCTTTTTCATGTTTTAAAAAAAATGGATATCGTAACCAGTTTATGATTATCCATTGGGATTTGGCCAACATATCAAAAATCTTTTTTCAATATTTTTTAGGATCTAGATGTAGACTTTAATATTTGTGGGGTGTAAAATTACATAATAAAGTACACCCTTAGGTATTAAAGATACAAAGTGTAGAAATATGATGCTAAAATTCAGACTTTTAAACGGTTAAGACTTAATCCAATAAGGTAAAGACTTTCTCATGAAGAGATATTTGTCTTGAATCTTAGAAAAGACCAACAAATAGAACCCGATTTTTAAAAAAAAAAAAACAATCAAACAACAATGCAGCTTACATTAGGTAGGATGCACTGAGGGTGAAGCGTCTTCCCCTTACACAACCAGTCCCTTACTCAGACTCGCTCTGACTACAGGCTTCTAGTGACTATAATACTAGGGGGCGACTCCTGAACATTAATCATAATTTTATGATTAAATCCAAAACCTTTCCCAACACACCCCTCATAAGGAGGCACGATAAGAGTCTCCGTCGTAGCTAAACAATGCTTGCGCATCCCACGACACATATCATCTGACAAACACATATATATTAGTTTTAAGTATCCTTCATACCTTAATTTATAAGAACAACTACTTCTTTTTATAAAGAAATAAATATAATATACACCCATTTTAATAACTCTAATTAATATTAAGTCTTAATAGAATATTGACCATGAGTATTTAAGAATGAAGCTTTGATATAATAAAAATCTCATTATTATAATAACGTTATAATTTTATATGTGAAACATTTTTGTTCTATGGACTTTATCTTTATAATAGAAGTATTAATCAAATATTAGATTTATTAATTAGATATAATTAAATATTAAAGATAAAGAAAAATTTTATTATTAGTAAACATGTTTAATATAAATAAAACCAGTTTTACCTATAACTAGCCAATTAATTAAGAAAGTGTTTGTTTACATTTGTTTGATAACAATAAAATTTAATATTTAATTAATGAATTTACAATAAAATTAAAGTTCGTGTAACAAAAAAATATATACTTCTGTTTAAAACAAACCATAATGAATATTTGTAAGGTAACAAAATCAAGTTTTGAAATGGTAGGAACTACGTGCTTTTTGCATTTACAACACAGGTTGATATAAGAAGCATAACCAACGTACTTTTTAATATATAAAAAAGCCAAAAACCTTACCTATCATAAAATATATTCACTATAAAGACCCGTTAATTTTTACACTCTCCAAAGTACTCCCATCCTCTCCAGCTATACCTTTCTTCTCTGGACCTTGCAGATCCAAAATGTTCCCTAATTCTAGTCCAAGCCTTGGACAAAAGACAAAAGCTTTATATACACACCCCACTTAAAAGGTGTTTGTTTATATGATAGTTTCTGCTTTTAAAATTTATTATGTAAATAAAGTGTTTGGTAATATAAAAAAAACAGGTTTTTATTTAGAGACCTCATAAATTTTTCCATTAAATCGAGATTTTGCAAAAACAGCTGGGTGTTGCTTTTCTCCACCTGCTTCTATTTATTTATATGGGCACTGTTCATAACAGTGCCTATGCCATGCTAAGTGAATTAAATTTATCTAGGCATTATTCACTCAAGAAGTGAACAGTTTTCTAAGTGAATTATTATAATTCACCAGCAATGCGAGAAGTATTAACTTGGTACTGTTCATGTGAACATTTTCAGGTGAAATTGTTTTAGCACTATTCATGTGAGTAAAATTTATTAGGCTGCGTCCGACCTCGTAAAAAAAAATTAATTTTTTAAAATTATATTTTACTAAAAAACTAATGTTTAATATTATTTAATATCACTATATAAATTAAAAGAATATCGCATGATGACGTAGCATTTGTGGAAGTTGATCACAATTCTAATTTTATTTCTGATAATATTTTATCTGATTTTATTGCGCACTCAAAAAACCATGGAACCTATAGTCTTTATCGGATGAATTTTATACGTAATGGAATTAAAATTGTTTAATAGAATAATAAATAATATTTTATATAAAGTATTATTTATTTCATGATGTAATAGGAGTAATTAATTCTACAATATTTAAATTTAAAATCAACAATAGTAATATATATTTTTTAAAATTATTTTATAACCTCAAATTCAAAAGTATTCTTAACCAAATACATTAAACTACTTTTTTTTGAACCTCAATTTCAACCACAATTTTAACCAAACACCTGTGTTTTCAAACCAACCTCAACTAAAAATACTTTTTATAAAATAACTTTTTTCAAACCACGACCACAATAGCTACCGCAATATCAAACACACTCTTAACAAATCCTAAAACTATTTAACTGAAGTTTGTTTAAGATTAACATTTTAAAATTTAAAGAATTGTAATATAACGGTTCAACACATTTTATTTTACATTGCAAAATATATCTTAACCTTTTTAAATTAATGACATCTTATTTTTAGTTTATCTTACGACAATGTATATTTAAATATAATAAAGAATAAGTTTCATTCTTTTAAAATTATCTTATATAAATGCATGTTTAAATACAATGCAAATTAATACATAAAATTAATTGTTCTTTATGGTAATTTAACATGTATCATCAACTTCAACCACATCTTTAAACAAACATTTATAATTTATTATTTTTTTAGAAGTATTTTTAACTATAATTTTAACAAAACATCTATTTAAATCAAATATTCCATAGTAAAAAGTGATTTTTAAAAATTATTTTTTTAATTTTACTCATAAAAGCTATCACAAAAATATACACACTCCAAATGACATATTCACTAACATAAATGACTCTAATGTAGCCTACTTCTCTAAAAAGTTTATAATTCTTTAAATAAACTTAAAAAACAATCTAAATAAAGTAGAAAACTTGAAGATAAAGAAAAAACAATACAAATTCTAAGTAAACAAGAAAAAATAAATTTATTAATTTTAATATTTTATTTTCTAAACTAAATAGATAAAAAACACGTAAAAATAAATATCTTTCTAAATTAAATAAGAAATAATGATAAACTAAAAAAAAATCTTTCATGTATTAATTTGTGTGTGTGTGTGTGTTAATGGAGGAGGTAATTTTCCAATATATATATGTTTTCTCAATTTTTTTTTATTATAATTTATGCTTTACAAGAGTATTATTTTAAGATATAAAAAATCCCTACAATCTGGTATCAGAACTAAGTTTAATTACACGTACACTTTATTATCAACATTTACACGAGAGGAGCAAAATCTCTCCTTCAGAGCACTTTACTTTGCATCAAATTATGGTACAAAATATCATACTATAAGAGAATAAAACTAGCAGATACCATGCAACAAGTACAACGAGAAAGAGGTCCTACCGGGAGTCGAACCCAGGTCGCTGGATTCAAAGTCCAGAGTGCTACCCACTACACCATAGAACCACTTTGTCAGACTGTTTGAATTTTATTACTATATTCCAACAAGGCATATGGCATCCTCACATTTCTTCAATTATAACGGTGATGAGGCTAGTTTAGACCATTCTCTGGCTCGATTTTTATTTCTTTTAGTTTGTTTAAATCTCAAATGGTAATTAACTGATTTTTTGCTTTGCAAAGCCAAAACACAGGGTCGCACAATGGTTTAAGACTCATTTAATAAAAAAATTTAAAAATAATAAAATATATCTATCATAAAATAAAAAATGCTCGTACTTAACAAAAAAATCTCAAGTACAAAAAAAATATCATCCAAGACCCCAGTTATCAAAATATTTATAAAAAATAATAAAATATATTTCTTAAATAATTTTTAAAATTCTATTTATAATTGTTCTCAAGATGTCATTTACCTTTAACCCCTCTCATCATCACATGTGGAGGCATGTGGTAACTGGCATGCACAAAAATAACTGGTCTGCACAAAACTATTTTATGTGTGCAAAAAAAAAAAAAGAAGCATTATGAGCATGCCAGGTCAGTGTCGGCCTGTCGGGTTTTCGGGCATTTTGGGCTTAAATTGTAGTAGTTTAGATATGGCGGGACGACTCGAACGGCCCATCTCTTTGGAGCTGCACCTCTGGCCCACTGAAACCGCCGAGTAATATTTTTCAAGATGTCAACGAGTTTATATCGGCGTGCTACAGTCGCTCATTCTCTCTCCTCTCTCCACTCTCATGCCATGTCATCCTTGGCAATAAATGCATGCAGGATTTTTCAAGCCATATCATCCTTGGCAATAAATGCATGCAGGATTTTTCAATATCATAACCGTTTGAAAATGCATGGGAGGGAAGAGTTTGCATGGAAAAACATAGGTATCCAACCTGGTCTGAGGATTTACCCGGATAAGTGATCGGGTTTTAAATTTTATAGGTTAATATAAAAAAATTAAATTTTAATGTTTTATATAAAAAAATATTTTAAATTTTTTTATTCTATATTAAAAATATATTATATTATTTTTTTAAATTAAAATATTTAAATTAAATTATTTTTCTCACACTAAAAAAACATATTTTGTATGCTAACATAAAATATATATACTAGGAATTTTAAATTTTACATTGAAAACATAACTTATATCTTGTGAGCTTAGAATATATATATTAAAGATATTCAAATTTCATATTAAAAAAATATTATATTATTTTTTTAAGTTGAAATACTTAAATTAAAATTTTTTTTATCATATATTGAAAAAATATAATTTTTTTTCTTGTAAAGGTAGAATATATATACAAAAAGTTTCAAATTCTATATTAAAAAAATTATATTTTTTTAATTTATATTCTTAAAAAAATATTTTTTTTTTAATATGTATATAATACACCTTAAAAAGTGTTAACAATCAACTAATAAAAAATATATAAAAAAGAATATAATAAAAAACTCATGTTTAAAAAGAAACACCTGCTGTTATCCGAGTTTCCCTAATTAACCCGATGAGTTGATTGAATTTTGCCAGATCATTCTATCAGCTGGTTTTTTAATAAACTTGGACTGATCGAATTATCTGGATTCCAAGTTAACCTACTGACCAACCCAGATTTAATAACTACGAGTGTACGTTGAACAAGATTTGTACAGGCTAAGAAATTGGCATGGCTGCGGCTAGGATCCTACCCGTTTAGGCTGGGTCCAAATGGCCTGGACTTCCTAATTTTCCAGCTATTTGGGCCTGGCCCAAATGACAGTTTTTTCAAAAACTACTTGTTTCCAATTTTCTTGAGAAGCAATTTTTTTTTTCGAAGAGTAATTAACGTTAGCGTGCTCCCTCTGTCTTAAAAAAATTTCAACAAATAAACAAAAGCTTGACATGGCCTCTCTTTTGATTTTGGAAAATTCACAGCTCCCAAAACGTTTTGGGAATCGTCTTTGGGACATTTCGAATGATACTTAAACTTCACTCCAGTTGACAAGGGCACCATGAAAGTTGCAGAGAGAAGAAACTGAGAAGACTACGAAGCCAAGTCCAATCAGCACTTCTGAGCTATGTGTGATTTCCTCGCTGCAGGCGCATTTGCGATGACATTCAACTTTGGGAGAGAAGAAAATCTAGTGGACCGCAAAAGGTACAAATCAGCCTCAGAAGATAATTTGATTTTTTTATGGTTTTTATTATAATTTTAAAATTTAGTTTGATCTGGTGGGTAATCTGAGACCTGGTTGATCTGGAATCCAAACTAGATTGGATTTGTATATATAGGATTTAATGTTTTGTAATGGTAATTGAAGTAGCTGCCAGCCTAATGACACACCTTAATACCGAAATTATATCTGGATAATATTTGATGATAATCAATAAAGAGGTTATTGATGTGTTCTTAAAAGCGATTGTTGGTATATGAGAAATTAATTACATATTTTTTTTCTTGAGAAAGGAGGCTCATGGCATTCTTGCCTGGACTCCACTTTTGTACTGGAATACAAAAAAAGAGGTTATTGATGTGTTCTTAAAAGAGAGTGTTGGTACATGAGAAATTAATTACATATTTTATTTTCTTGAGAAAGGAGGCTTATGGCATTCTTGTCTGGACTCCACTTTTGTACTGGAATACAAGGGGAAAATGCAAAAATTATCCGTTGGTGATCTGTTGGACCTTGAGAGGTATAGGGCATATTATTACATAATAACTAAATAAATTGTAGTTTTAAGAAGTTAAAATCTATTTCACTAAAGAAAGCTACCAGATATATAGTCACTGGACTATCATTACTTGAGTAAATTCAAGTTTCGTTAGATCATGAATTATTTCATGCCAAGCGTTTTACGCCATTGATATTGACTTTAACTTGTGTTACATCCAAGTCTTGCATGTGGTATGCTTGCTAGAAGCAAAAACATGTCTCGTGGATTACATGCACAGAAACAAGTCTCCATTTATCTCTAATTACTTGATTTTATGGCCTTTTCTTCTTTCATGGAAAGTTCGGGGGCTTGGAGGCTCATAAGAAGAGACTTGTAAAGGGATGGACCAATAAACTGCACCTGCATGTGGTATGCTTTCCATGGAAAGTTCGGGGGCTTGGAGGCTCATAAGAAGAGACTTGTAAAGGGATTGACCAATAAACTGCACCTGCATGTGGTATGCTTTCTGGAAACGAAAACAAGTCTTGTGGATGAAAGGAACATTCAAAGACTGGGATTCTGATAATATCAAATGAAAATTTGTTGATGGTCTTGGGAATTCATGGGTGCTAGCTATCATCGTGGGTTGGGTCAGACCTTGTGTGGATCAATGTAGCTTAAGAAGGGGTTCTTGTTCAGTCTAATTTAATATGTTTCTTTATCTCTGTTTATGCACGCTCCACTGATCTTGAATGGACATTTTATATGTTCACCATGGATTGAGATTGGTGACTTTAATGAGACCTTGTTGCCTGCAGAAAGAAAGGGCTCCGAGCCTTTTCACAGTCGATACAGCTGGTGGCTTCAAATATGAACTTTGTAACCTGTGGCATGATGTTTGTGTCAAGGTATCTGTGTGTGTGTGCTGTGGTGCTGGTGTTCATTCGTTTATATATAATATCATGTGGAAACGACAAACTGCTTATTTGGGACAAACAGGATTGCCAAAAGGAAATGGATTTCAAGAGCTCTTGGTCATGTTACATGGCGCACCTAGCAAATGAAAGGCCATTTGATTCGATTGTTTTCACCAGCTAATATATTCTTCTATGATGTAGTCTAATAATACTTTAAAGCCCGAGCAATCATAAATTGGAATTATCGCTTAATTATTAAGAAAAAAGATCGTTAAAAAAAAAGGAAAAGGAATAATTAAGGGCACGCTTGATTTCATCTTGATTATTATTATTATAACTAGTGCCTGATTGTCCTTCAAGTTTACAACTTTATTTTTATTTTTAACATTAATATATTAAAATGATTTAAAAATATAAAAAAATATTTAATATTTTAATAACACTCTCAAATAATTTTGGACATTACTCTTTTTTTTCCTATGTCTTTGTAAACTGGTTTTTTGCTGTTGGCTATGGGCTAATTGTTGGTCCAGCTTAGAAGTTGATATAAGGCATGTTAAATCATTGCTTTCACGACTCCCAAACTATGCCAATCATTTGGTGGTGTGTAGCATGTATAATGATAATACTCAATTCAAAAGAAAGAAAGAAAAAATCTGGAAATTCTACCATCAGTTGGGGCCATGCCCAAACGGCTGGTTGGATTTCCAACTAGACTCTTTCCAACTTTGTTTTTAGTCCAAACGGCTGGAAATATTCGTACATTTTTCAACATGGCCATACTACTCATGGTTATAGATTCCTTTTCTTTTTATGTATTTCAATTTATATACATTACACTTATCTTATACTTGCTCACGTAAGTACTATAAGTTTCCTTGTTTCAATAAAAAAACTTGTTTTTAGATGAACATCCTGCTTCCCATCAAGCCCATCAACTAGAGGCCATGATGCATAGGACAATTGAACAAACAAGAAAAATGCTTATGAATTACTCGAGATCTTATAATTTTCAAAATCATTTCTTTATCTTTTGAGTTTTTTTTAATAAAAACAATGATTTTTCTCATACATGACGTCCATAAATTTTTAATAAAAACAGTGATTTTTCTCATACATGACGTCCATAAAAAAATCTTTATGGTGAAATCTTCGTAACTTTATAAAGAATCTCTCTGAATTCTCCATGAAAAAATAAAAAATCTCCATCTTTACATCTCGAAATTATTTTTTCGTGAATGTCCAAACTCCTATCAAGCCCATCAACTAGAGATCACCTCGATCACTTTACCAGCCATCCAAGATGTTACGTTGGTTGCCATTAATGTGCAACAACCATTATCATATATATACATAGGTGACTCGACATGTACTGCCACAACCCATAAGCATAAACTAGTTTTTTCGGTGAGGAATTGGAGAGGCATTGCTGCAAATGGCTACGGGTCAAATGTTAAAAGTTGTTTCTTGTTTAGGGAGAACAGCATATGCTTTTATCTTGATGCTCAGTCACATCTCCATCGTTTGTTTGCATCTTTTACCCTAGAAGATCAAAGATTCTGAATAACTCATTGCCATCAAGTGCGATTCCACATCAGAATTGTCCTTGGAAGTGAAGTTTCAAGATCTAGCTTGTAGACTCCTATAATAAAAGTGAGCCAATTGGATTTTACTACGTACGGAGTATGTTGGTCCCCTTTAGCACGTTATGATTCACATGTTAGTGTTCACAATTTGGTTAATCTTTAGGCGGAATTGCAAGATTCTGAACATAGAAACTTTTTCTCCGGCCAAAAATTTGAAATTATAGTAAGAAAAATGTGAATTAATTGGATAATCTTGCAACATATACTGTGGTTGAGCGTGGACCAAACTATTGGAGCGATTATGTTAAAAATAGCTTAAGACTTCAAAAAAAAAAAAAGATACCCTAAGGAGATGGCTTAGTAGTTCAAAATGTCATTCTTTCTACTTTGTGGATTCAAATCTTGAAACTAGTATTTTGATGAAAAATTTATTTAAATGTAAGAAATTAATGTGAAAATACATCTATAAAATCATTTAAATAACTAATCTTGATTAACATATAATTAAGTCTATTCTAATTCATCCCTTACCGTTCATTAAAAAAGAATATTATCTAATATTTTAAAATCTTGAGGAGCCTAGCAATAATAAGAATAAGGGACTCAGATGACAGCACACCTAAAAATAATTAAGGAATTGATGGCTTGTTTGTTTGATGAAAAAGTGCTTTCATGAAAAGCATCTTCATGATTTAATTTTTTATATCTGATTATATTATGGAAAACTAGTTAACAAAATTCACTTTTTGGTTTAAAAACACAAATATAACCTTTAAATGGACAAGAAATGATTTCCAGCTTACTAATTTTTAATTAAATATTAGAAAGTAATTTATTTCTCAAAAATCATTTTTCATAATATTGCTAAATAAAAAAAATAATAATTTATTTATCATGAATATATGGAAAGTGCTTTTAAGCAAACAAACGAGGATGCCCAAGTGATTTTCTGAAAATTTGAAGGAACGCCATGGCCCTCACTCAATATTCCTTGTCAACTGTACTGTGTAAGCCTTGATATATTACCTAGCACTAAGATTTCTAAAAGCATGGATCTATAGGTAACACACTTTTTTGGATAATGGGCATAAATATGATATTACAAATAGTATCAAAACCATTCCAAGGAAGCCGATCTCTTGGTTTCACCAAAAAATGTGGTTATATATGGATGGTTGGGTTTTTCTCTTTTTCTTGTTTTCTTTTACGAAATGAATTAAGGATCAGCTTGATCAAGTGAAGTTTACTAGCTAACACTTGAAGATGAGCTGTAACCAATTAGATCACATGGTGGATGACACCTCAGAAAGAGCCTTCTGGTGGGCCCCAAGAACTTTAGGGTACTATGAATGGTACCAGCATTAGGGGCCTCGAACTTGAAGATTGAGTGTGTCAGCCTTCAAGAACAGTAAACCAAATATGGGTGAATAAGGCATTAGGGCTAGAAAGGCTGTTTGGAATATGTTAAAAGCATTGTAACCAACTGGGAAAGAAACCATTTTGAGTTCTTAACACTTCCCACAGTTACATTGATATATTACATTTATTAATTCAACATGCAACTTCCTTGTCAGAAAAGAAAAGATAAGAAACCTTGCAGCTTGACTGGATCGAGTCTCTGTATAAATAGCTCATGAGCTTTGCTAAGCAATACAACATTACCTAGCTAGAGTTTCCATTGAGAAACAGTGACTTTGGTGTTGGGGGAGAGAGTTGAGAGAGACAGACTTATAATTGTCGTACTTGATTTTTTTGTAGTGGAGAGATGGCCTTGCACTTGACATGGGTGTTCGGTTTTGGTCTTTTAGGTAGAAATAATTACGAGTCCTTATTTAATTTGCTCTTCTATGCTTCCGTGTTAGTTCTTTCTTTTTTTTCCTTTTCTCCTGGCTCTCTGATGCAAGGAACGTTTAGTTTAAGAAGTACTCAATGCTCATACATGCAAAGCAGCTCCTACATGTATCTTTGCTTCTCTAAATTATTGATTGAGTAAAAGTTTTGATCAGTTATATATGAATAATTATCCATTGATATAAAAGTTTCAGCTTTTCTTTTCATTTAGCTGAAAGGCAAAATTGCAGGAGGGAGCAACAAAGAATTTTATTTTTGTGGTAAGAACGACCATTTACTATATATCTCGAGAAACTAATTTATATTTTCTTTCCTCTGCGAACGTAGGAAACATCACCTCTTGTTCGGTCTGCCTTTCTCCTCTGTAAGTCCTTGCCTGAAAATTTTAGTCTCCAGTCTTCAGATGTACTCTAATCACCTTCGTCTCTATTAATTAGTTGCTAACACGGTTAACGATGAATGATATTACAGGCCAACATTTTATCAAATTTGCAAGAAGAAGACAAGCGAAGGGTTCCAATCTATCCCTTATGTGATTGCTCTATTTAATGCTATGCTTTGGCTCTTCTATGCGATTTTCAAGAAGGATACCATCCTTCTACTCGCCATCAATTCTTTTGCCTTTTTTATGGCGATAGGTTACATTGTTGTGTAACTTTTTTTTGCCACAAAGAAGGATAAAGTACATCCCATGGACACTAACTTCCGTAACGTTTAAAGCCCTTTCCGAAGTACACTTCAGATTTACTAATATTTTGAGCTCAATTTGGTGCAGATTCTGACTTTCAAACTTCTCCTGCTGTTCAATGTTTTTGGGTTCGGTCTCGTCTGTCTACTAACTCTCTTCCTAACACAAGGCCACAAACGTGTCCAAGTTCTTGGATGGATTTGCATGATATTTTCTTTATGCGTTTTTGTTGCACCTCTTTTCATTGTATTGACTTCGAGCATGCAAAACACAAATTTCTGGCCAATCTTGATCTTTTTCTAATACCTCATTGAATTTCGCAGAGAAAAGTTATAAAAACAAAGAGCGTGGAGTTCATGCCTTTCTCTGTCATTTTTCTTAACTTTGAGTGCACTCATGTGGTTCTCCTATGGCTATCTAAAGAAAGATCAATTTGTTGCTGTGAGTGATCAAATATTTATACATGCATGAAATATAAAATTGACTTCTCATTTAATGATTTTGTTTTAACTTTGCTTCTCTTTCCCATCAACAGATTCCAAACATACTAGGCTTTATCTTCGGTCTTCTCCAGATGCCACTTTATATGATCTATAGGAACCCCGAGAAAGTAATATCTGAACATGTTTTGGACTTGAAAAGTTGGGCCCAACAATCTGTTCCGAGATAACTATAGTGATTCCAAAGCTGAATGATGGTGGAAACGGATTTGTTAATGATCAAAATGCAAAGGGACAGGCCATGAAAATCATGAAAGCCATAGATGTCGTAAACAAACTTTAGCAGCTTTACTGGGGTGTTATTATAATTTGCATGTAACTGTATATGTATGTGGTCGTGCCTTCATTTGTAATTAGTTTCCATTTAGGTAATTTGTCCTTGTGTAATTAAGGCTTCATGCCATTGATGTCTTCCCTGGTGTCATTTTTTTTGACCCTATTTAAAACATAAAAACAAAATAAAAATATAAAAGAAATTGAAAAGATAAAAATAAAGAGCGAAATGGCAAACAACTAGAGAAATACACTGAAATAAACATTGAGAGTTTGAGCCCTTCTCCAAAATAACCACAAGGTAAAAGATAAGGAGATATTAGATAAAATATAGCATATAAAAAATATAAAAAATAAAAAAATTACAAAAAAATGAATTATAATAGATAAAAAGATAGAAGATATTAAAGTCTTTACAGACTTGAGTTGTCATACCTGAGTTTAGAGTATTTAAATTTATACAATATACTCATATTTATTTTTATTTTACTCAAGTCTAACACTCATCATATAATTATTTTTATATCTCACGCAAGTTTTTCAATATTTTATATTAATTCAATATATATTATTTTAAGTAAAATATAACTTAAAATACTATCTCTTTAAATATACTATGAATTTTTTGAGTTAAAGATACACAATTTCTTAATTTTTAATATTTATATTTTCAAATTCTATCTTTTTAAAATATTATTATATTTTCTTTTTAAAATATCAACCCTTATATATAGAGTTGATAATGAGCCACAATAATAAAGTTTAAATATTCTAGATTACAGAACTAAAATTTAACAACAATAACAAGCAAATTCAATCATATATACTAGGGTTGATTAGATAAACTTGGGCACATTCTTGTTATAATAAACTGTGATATATAATATTGTTGTTATTTGAAAAGAAAATGGATCGTGTATATATATATACTTCACACTTTGTTATCATAAATAAATATTAAATTATACATTTGTTTTTGCCACTTCGTCTTGTATCATACGCATGAACAATGCTTTTCCAATCATACCTGAAAGCACTAGCTAGTCTACTTGATATTAAATCCATGCGTGTCGATTCCATTGCCATAAACTAAACTGGAATAATGGATGAGCCCCAGGCCACAACATATCTAGGAGTTTGGCAGAGAATCTCGCATTTGATTGTGGGCTCCCTCGCATGGCTGGCCTGTCTCTTTCTTTTCCAAATCAAGAACATAAATGAACCTCGATGCTTTCCATTAGCAAAAACATATGGTGGAATCAGTGATCTCATCACAGTCAAGAGATAATCACCACTTCGAAAAGCTCAAATCAATGACCATTTATCACTACTGGTCAGTTGCTTCAAGAGGGCACAGTCAATCTCTGTCAAGTATCATACACGCAGTATTGTCTTCTTTCCAATGCTTTCGTTGGCACAGTTTGAGTCTATTTTGCATCCAAAACTTCTAGAGTAGTGCTTGTGCCATGGAGCAAGCAAGCATGCAGGCCGCCGGCCTATATTAGACTGCCTTTATTCTTTTATACCAAATCTTGGGAAACAACAAGAAAGGCAAGGGGGCTGATGCTCTTCGCCTTTAACTTGTAAAACTAGATAGACCAAGTTTTCCAAGAGATTCCATCGGCATGAAAAAAAAAAATCGAATCCCATGAACCCCAACTTTACAAGACAGCATGCCATGGCCTCCTTTAAGCTTAACTTCTTTTCTTATTTCCAGTCCAGTAGATTTTGGAACGGAAACAATAGCAGGGAGTAATGGCGACTGGTTTGTCCCAGAAGCCCAAAGATACTGCAGAGTCTCGGCCTAAACCCAACGAATGGGTCGAAGGCCTGGCAGACTAACCGTGTCCTCGATGACAGCACTCTTCCCCGAGCAACTTAGCTCCAATAACTCAAGGGGTTTGCCCAACTCGATGGAAACGGATGTGATCTCGTGCGCCCTATCCAGTTCACGCTGGCCGAGGTGTCCTTGATCAGAGTTCAATCTCCATCAAGTAAAATATAAATCCATTAAAAATCATTTTGCATTTACAGTTTAATTTTTTTTTTATATTATTTTATAAAACAAAACACTTTTGGGTTATTTGGAAATATAATAAGGGTTGTTGTGGTTTCTTCTTTTTTTTTGAAAATATATCAAAATAATTTTTTTATTTTTTGTGGTTTTTTTTTTTTAATATATTAAAATAATTTTTTTATTTTTTTAAAAAATATTTTTAATATCAGAATATTAAAATAATTTAAAAATATAAAAAATGAAAAATGAAATTTTTAAAAAATAATTAAATTTTTAAATTAAATTTTTAAAAAATAATTAAATTTTTAAATAATGTGATTTTAATATATTTTTAAATATTATTTTTAAAAACAATCATGATAAGACTCTCAAATAACTCCAAAGATGAAGACATTACTGGCAGCATGTGACTTTTAAAATTGGTTTAAAGTTCATCATCAACGCCACATCGCTCCAACAATCCATAATCAAGACAGCTTTGGTAGTGACTTGTTGTCCCAGTTAAGTAGTTTAAGATTGCAAGTAACAGGTACTTGGCTTGTTTTATTTTTGTATAGAAACTAATTTGAGCTTATATATATATATATATATATATAGCTCCAAGATAAAACACGAAAAAATTAGTAAATACATCACTGCTAGTAGTTATTATTTCTAATCATAAAAAAAGGCCAAATCCTTATATCCATTGTCATAAAATGTGTTATATAAATGGAAAATTCTTTACCGATCCTGAACATACAATTCAACAGTAGTTGAAAGTCATGATCTTCCATTCACAAAAAAAAAAGGGTTGAATAATCACGAAATTTAAAAAATAAATAAAAATTTGGATTGGCAAAAACATTTTTTTCCCCCTATGAATGTCAATAAATTAAAACCTATGAATGTCAATAAATTAAAACAAGTAAATAAAAAAATAAGAAAAGAATAAAAGAAGCAATAATTTGATCTACTTGAACTCCAATTATCTTTTATTAGTTAGTGTTTTGATTCTAATAATAATTAATTATTAAAATATTTTTCACTAAAAAATATATCAAAATATTAGATATATTTTTTAAATTCATTTCACTTCAAAACTATCCAAAATCATAAAAAAATAAATAAAAACAAAAACAACATAAATATATCTTCGTTTGAAATACAAAGCATAGCATGAACAACTTATAGAATTGCAAAAACATTTTTTTCCCCGGTGAATGTCAATAAATTAAAACAAGTAAATAAAAAAATAAGAAAAGAATAAAAGAAGCAATAATTTGATCTACTTGAACTCCAATTATCTTTTATTAGTTAGTGTTTTGATTCTAATAATAATTAATTATTAAAATATTTTTCACTCAAAAATATATCAAAATATGAGATATATTTTTTAAATTCATTTCACTTCAACACTATCCAAAATCATAAAAAAAAAAAATTAAGAACAAAAACAACATAAGTATATCTTGGTTTGAAATACAAAACATAGCTACAACAACTTATAGAATCCCTAAATTGTATATTCAGGACTTTTAAAATCAAAATCCTAATATCTATGTTGTGAGGTTTTCTTTTATGGCTTTCATCCATTAACTAAGTGGATTTTAAATAAAAGATGATTGAATACTACATGTTAGCCTAACTACTTGGATTTGGTGTTTTGAAGCAAAGATTTATCGAATAAGAGGCTGCAGGTTAGCCTAACTACTAGGATTTGGTGTTGGTGTTTTGAAGTAAAGATCTTATCGAATAAGAGGCTGCAGGTTAGCCTAACTACTAGGATTTGGTGTTTTGAAGCAAGGAATATATATATATATATATATATGGATGGTAACTTTATTCTCAATATTGAACAACAACTAGGATGCTGAAGACAATGTTGCAAATACTTTCCCAGGCTGAGGACGCTTGTCTGGATTAACAACGAAGCAGGTTGCAGGGCAATGTCACTGCCAGAACTTTATGTTCTATGTCCTATTACCAACAACCACTTTCCAACTAAAATTACAAACAATGGCATGATTGTATGAACTTAAGTTTATTGATTCAGTAGCGGAAAAACAATAGGCCTTTTTATTATTTCGGTAAAGCTTGCGCTCAATCAATCAATAATGAAGGATCCTTGTGTCGAAGGAGGAGGGACCTGATTTACACCAGGTGCCATTGTGCAACTATTTACAAGCAGACGTTACAAATATTACCCTACAAAACACAAATCCAAGCTTGTTAAAATACAAGTACATAAACCATCTAGGTGGTAGTTAAGTGGTAAAAACTTGAGACTAAGGGGTTTGCTCCCTCTGTAATCTCAGGTTCGAATCCTTAGTTGCTCATATGATGGCCACTGGAGGCTTACATGGTCGTTAACTTCAGGGCCCGTGGGATTAGTCGTGGTGCGCGCAAGCTGCCCGGACACCCACGTTAATCTAAAAAAATACAAGTACATATCAGAATATAGACACATATTACACGGGCTGTTTTTGGTTTTTAGCGTGTTTTTTATATATAAAAAAAACGATTGAATAATACAGATGAAAAACAAATTGGTGAAATAGCATAGCATTAGAAAACACAAATTTTATAACTTACCATTATTCAAAATAAAAACATCCAATAAAGAATGTTAAATATGAATTAGAGAGGAGAAAGGAGAAAGTAGTGAGACAAATGAAGAAGAAAAAAAAACTCTGAAAACGCATCAAAATTCTAATTACATATTATTGATATAATTGAAAAGATCTTGACAAGACAAATTTAATAATACCAATAAAAATTATTAATGATAACTCAAGTGAGCACACTTGTTTTCAAAAACAAGTGAGTTATCCTTTCTCTTTAAACAGCAATTATGATTCACTAAAATCATTATTAGTAACTTTATTTAATATTATTATTTTCATGAGATTTTTTTTATTATATTGGAGGTGTCGTAATTAAGACTTCGATAAGTTTTTAACATCTTTTTTCTTATTTTTTCCTTTTCATTGAATATTTTTTATGTCGTTATTTTGAACGATCACATTTCTTTATGTTATTTAACTTTTTTTTTAATTTCAATTGTGTTATTCCACCGAAATTTATAATTAAATATGCTAATTTTTTTAAAAAAAAAATCCATATTACAACATATACATGCATTATGATGCACTAGCACTTATTTACGATTCACTGGAACCCGTTGATTATAATCTTCAAACGAGATGGGATTACTAGCTAAGCTAGATATTGCTCGAGGAGGGGGTGGTCAGCTGATCCTAACGAACTAATAAAATCCTCAGGAGTATGATATCATATAAACCAAGCAATGGAAGATTACATTATAAATTTCCTACTAACAAGAATATTAAGATTAAATCTTATTTTGAAGATCTCTAAACAAAACATGTTTAAATATTTAAATATTACCAATTTAAAAAATTTAAAGAACCATGCATTTATTTTTCAATTTGAAACTATCTTCTTTTTTTTCTTAACTTCTGTATTTTAATTAACGCTGAATATTAGGAAAATCAAATACAAATTTGTTATACAAGTCTGTAAGAGGACTTTTCACATCCATTGGGCACTTAGCTCTGGCTATCCAGTCTAGCTAGAAAACTCAATCAGTTGGGGCTTATGTAAAAAAGGTGTTAAAGTTACGTTTTACTAAATCTTTATTAATGTAACATTTAATTTTTTCAAATAACTTTAACTTTTTGTCCAATAAATTAATTATCATATTAGATTGCAATTAAGAGTTTAATAGGACGCTTGTTATATAAATACAGGCTTTTCGGTTCCTAGACTTATACATTAATATACAAACTTTTATATGTAAAAATATATTATTAAATTTGAGTGTGTCACGGTTTAGAAGTGCCAAAATCTTTTAAAAAAATCATTTTATAAGTGTTTTTCATCAATGGTAAGAGATATATTTATTATCTATTTATTTATTTTAGAAACATGTTTAAATCTATCAAGTTTAATAGTTGGTATAAAAGTCTATAATAATACCTCTACCCTGATAAAATTTTCTTTAAGGATGACTGAAATTTTTTATCTTGCTTGATATCTATGTTGATATATATGTCTATGAGTTTCTGCGCTAAAATAAATTAATTAATATATTTAATTATATTTATCATCGATTTTTTTAGTTGTCAATTGATTTTTTTTATTCTAACATATTTTATTTACCCTAAAAATTTTACCTCGGTTCTGAATTGAATTAATAATTAACTTGACTTTATAAATGAATTAAAAGTTTAATTTTTGATAAATGAGTTTCAATAATTTCCTTAAATATGATACCCATTAGCGAAGGAAATAATTGTCATGAGCATGCCCACTAGCGTAGTGATACATTGAAACTTATTTGTGCTAAAAATAAACATTTTGAATTTTTTGCTTCATGGGTTATTTTGATGCTTTATATGGATTGGATTACAAGGTATTTACGCTTGGATATTCCATACTTTGTTATAAAAAACAAGTCTCATATCAAGATAAGAATCTCTTTAATGCTTAAATTAATAAATTGCAAGAGATAAATGGTATATATAGAAGGGGAATGGTGTACATAGGAGAGGGATAATGTATAATAACGAGAAAGAATATAGAATAGCATGTTGTAATGGTTTTTTGTTCTTGTATGAACTTGTTTCTTGTGTGTTAACTTAGTGACAAAAAATACTTATATACCTTAGTCACATAGAAATCACCTTATATGGTATGGAGTTTCCATATGAGTAATCATGAAGAATAATTATTTTTTCTTATAGATAACTTATAAAAAAAATTATTTGCTGTTGTGTCTTACTATTTAATTGTTGGACGAGGTTGGCATTTGTGAGTGATTAATGAGAAAAGTTAGCACAATACTGATAAGGTATGCATCATACTTACAAGTGTTGGTAGTTATTGAACAGAATACTAGGCGTTATACTGACCTTTGAGAGGCTATAATAGTCCATTGTATTATGTGTCAATCATTGAGCTTCATAAAAATTTACATGGATTTGGGATTTGGTTTAAAGGGTTGGATTGAGGTCTAAAAATAATTTATTGTTGAAGACCTAAAAGATATATAGAGCTATCTATATGGCTTGACCTAAGTGATAGGTTATCCTAAATAGGTAGTCATCCTTGTTGTTTAGATATAACCTAAACAACAAGCAATTCATTTTATAGCTTGAATGAACAGTCATACTTGTCGTAAATCGCAAGCATTTATGTTTGTTTAGGCTAAGACCCAAACAAACAATACACTATTTTTTTTTTGTGGCATATCATTGATGAAAAGGAAGTTATCCTTAACAAAAATTGCATAGAAAAATTAAAACATTATATTGAATAATGCAATATTGTATGGGTTAGATTGAAAGCCTTGGTTGGTTTTCCTCTTGTAAATTTGATAAAAACTTGGCTTATGATATATTTTAATCATTCCCCATGATTTAGCAAAATATACAGAGGATGGTAAATACGTGGGATTAATTAGAGAGGAAAACTTGTAGAGCTATACATATAAAGCAGAAAGATAGGTCAAACAAGAGATGATATTACCTATAATTAGCAGCAAAAAAAAAATTAAAGTTAACAAAATCAATAATATAAGTACTTTGTATGATGAATCAAAATGAATTTAATAATTTGAAACAATTTTTTGAAGATAGTATACATAGAAAAGAATAATTCAAAACATATTATATAAAGAAGCTTAATGATTTGCATGATTCAAGAAATGGATGACATCTCTATGTAAAGTTGCTTTGTGATATACTTAACATGAGAAAATGAAGGAGAGTAAGTATATAGTAATAAATAAATAAATTAGGGTAAATTAATGATAGACTCATAATTCCTAATGGTGTGATTTAGATTCAATAATTACAGTTGTGAAAATTATTAATGAGTCCTAAAATTCAAAATGCTTAAAAATAAGACTGGTGTGTTAGATAATTGGTTAGTCTCTTAATTCAATCAATCTAATATTTTCTCATTGGTTAAGGTGTTTGATAGCTTAATATGAAAACGTTAGATGGTTGGTAGTAACAACTAATTCCTAGTAAGTCATTGTGGCTAATAGCTATGGGAGAAACAAGTAGTGCCTAGTAAATCAAGCTAGTTGGTATCTGTTAAAGGTCCTTTTTAATGAGCGTGATGACTCTTTAGTAGTAAAGTTAGTAATTTTATAGAGAGAGAAAGTGCAATTATATTTTAAAAAGATAAAATTTAAAAATAAGAATGCTAAAAATGTCAAGAATGAAAAGATTGTGAGCATTTTGTTTGAAGGATTCATAGTGTATTTATAGCCCAAAATCTTTTTATAAAAAAAAGGGCTACAATGTAATTTTATCTTTGTAATACTTTGAGTTATATTTTACTCAAAATAACACCTATTGGAACAATATAGAATATTAAGGGATCTGTGTAGGGTCTTGGAAAGATTCTCTAATGAGTGTTGAGCTCAGACAAGGTGCTCGAACCCATTAAAGATGAAAGATGGGTCCTAAGACACTGTATAAACCTAAACACTTTAGGCTTAAATGCGAAATCCTGAACCCAAAAGGTGTTGGGTAGCATGCTTAACAAGGTTGGATGTGCACCAAAAAAGGGTAAACACTGAGCCCATCCCTTTTATGGAGTTGGGCTTGGGCTACCATGCTAGAGCCCATGCTCATTAGGTATTGGACTCAAACTATCATGCCCGAGACCTTTCTTTTAGGGCCCTAACTATATATTTGGCTCAAACCTGGTAGCCCAATCTCAAAAGGTGTTTTATAGGCCTTTTTTAAGGGGAATATGTCCATTTTAAAGGGGGGTTTTTGTCAATTTTATTTGGATCCATCAAATGTAATTATTTTTCATAATTTTCATATATATCTTTTTTTATCCTCTCTTCCTCTTTATTTTTAGGGTTTTCCTCCTTTAATAGATAGATACCTAACGTAATGGAAAGCTTTTGAAGAAGCAGGTCACCGTCTGCTTTATAAAAAAGTTAATCGTTCAAATCCATGAATACAAGAAAACACTCGATTCCACGAGTTCTAAGAATGAAGTTCTCAAAGAGAGAGTTTATTATGCGAATTAAAAAGTGTCTTACAATGAGAATAAACAGCCTTTATATAAGCTGCACTTCCTAGTTCAACTAGGACAAAACTGTTTCGGAAAGAATTAACTGAAATAGGAAAAGAATACTAGAGTCCTAAAGGTAAATAAATTCTAATATTAAAGCATAAATTAAAAGTCCTACAATAGATTGGAGAAAGCCACCTACAGCTCCTGATTTGCCTCTTCGAGGTTGACTCTGTAATATGCTATTGTTGTTGGTTTTGTTGCAGTTAGTTCTCCCTTCTACAATCTGTTATTCAAGTTGCAACCGGTTCTACATCAGTCTCCCCTACATGAAAAGAACTCAATCTTGAGTGAGTTATGTGTGAAGACGCCACATCAAGGGGGTGATATTCATACAAATCTACAACATTGAAAGTAGGAGAAATGGCTATATCGATAAGAAGGTTGGCAATATATGCATTGTCATTGATTTTGCGTAGAATCTAGAAAGGCCATATTTCTTATCTTTCAACTTATTGTATATACCTACAGGCAAGTTGTCCTTTGTGCAAGTAAACCATTATGAGATTGCCTACTTGAAATATGTTAACCCTTCTCTTCTTATCAACTGCAACTTTATATTTGGCATTGGATGTCTCTAGATTTTTGCCGCACTTGGTCTTGAATAGTTGTTATCCATTTGGCCATATTGTCTGTTACAATACTTAAACTAGGCAGTTTAGGCAGAGGAACCAAGTCTAAAGTATGGCGGGGTGGACAACAATAAATAATATGGAATGGTGTCTTCCTTGTAGATTGGTTGAGCATGCTATTATAGGCAAATTCTGCTTGTGCAAGAGTAATATCCCACTGTTTTGGTTTTGTACCAGAAAGACAACGAATTAAGTTTCTAAGAATGTGGTTTACTACTTCTATTTGGCCATCATACTAAGGATGACTGGTGCTGCTAAAGTTCAAGGATGTGTCAAATTGACGCCATAAAGTCCACCAAAAATGACTTAAGAATTTGGTGTCTTTATCGAAAGTGATGGATTTGGGAACCCCATGTAGACGAACAATCTCTTTGAAAACTAAAATTGCGACATGAACTGCATCCGTGATCTTTTTGTAAGCAATAAAGTGGGCCATTTTAGAATACCTATCAACTACCACAAATATAGAATCAAATCCGTGTTGGGTGCGTGGGAGGCTTAAGACAAAGTCCATGGAAAGATCCTCCTACGGTGCTGCTAGAATGGGTAGAGGTATGTATAAACCTATATTTTAAGACTGACCCTTAGCAGCTTGACAAATAGGGCATCTCATAACATGATTGTCAATATCACATTTTAATTATGGCCAATAATACCTCTTTTCAACAAGAGATATGGTTTTATCTCATCCCAAGTGTTTGCTTAGGCCTCTACTATATAATTTGTGGACTATCTGAGCTTGTAGTGAGCTCTTGGGAAACACAGTTAGTTGCCATAAAAGAGATATCCCTCATAAATATATAACCTATCTACAGAGGTCCTTACTTAACACTTTGCCCAAATATCCTTAAAATCTTCATCGACTGCATATAATTTTTTAAGGCAGTCAAATCCTATTACTTCAGTTTGTAGTGTGATAAGCAGTAGTGCTCTCCGGCTTAGGGCATTAGCTACCCGATTCAAGCGACTTGCCTTATGTTTTAAGGAGAAGCTGAAGTGTTGTATGAAAGAAATCCAGTGGGCATGCATCGAGTTAACATGGTTCTAGCTATTGAAAAATTTTAATGTTTGATGTTCGCTGAATAATACAAATTCCTGTTGTACAGATAGTGCTCCTAGACCTTTAAGGTGTGAAAGACAGCATATAATTCCAGCTCATAGAAAGACTATTTCTTGCGAGCTTCACTGAGTTTTTCACTGTAAAATGTGACTGGTTTGCCGTCTTGAGATAGCACAGCACCAATGCCAATAATAGAAGCATCGCACTCTACCTGGAACAGTTTATCAAAATCTGGTAGTGCTAAGATTGGGGAGGATGATAGTTTATCTTTAATTAGCATGAAATCTGTTTTGTTTCATCTCCCTAACGGAATTTTCTCTTCTTCATACATTCAATAATTGGCCCAACAATTCAACTAACTCCCTTATGAATCACCTGTAAAACGTTGTCAGGCCATGAAAACTGCAAACCTCACTTACAGTTTGTGGGGTTGGTCACTCTCTAATGACATGAATTTTTTCTTCATCCACCTTGATTCCATCCGCATTTGCTATGAATCCTAAAAATAATAAGTTGTTGGTCATAATGCTACACTTCTTCAGAATGACATACAACTTATTTTGTTACAGGATTTTAAGTATTTCCCTCAAGTATGCAACATGGTCAGATTTGGTTTGGCTATATATTAATATATCATCAAAGTACACCACCATAAATTTTCCTATAATAGCTTTAATACCTGGTTTATGAAACGTGTGAAGGGACTGGGTGCATTGGTTAGTCCAAATGGCATTACTAACCATTTGTATAATCCCTCTTTTGTTTTAAAAGTAGTCTTCCACTCGTCTCGTATAATCCCTCTTTTTTTTAAAAAGTAGTCTTCCACTCGTCTTCTAGTCTAATCCGAATTTGATGGTACTCACTATGCAAGTTAATTTTTTTGAAGACTTTGGATCCAGACAACATATCTAGCATGTCTTCTAAATGAGAGATAGGGAATCTATATTTAATAGTGATTTTATTGATTGCTCAGCAGTCGATGCATATGTGCCAACTGTCATCCTTCTTCGAGACTAACAATGCTGGAATCACACAAGGGCTCATGCTCTTTTGTACTAAACCCTTTTTGATTAGTTCTTCAACTTGTTCCTGAAGCACTGGACTTTCTTTAGGGTTCATCCGGTAATGTGGATGATTAGGCAAACTGGCTCCTGGTATAAAATCAATCTGATGTTGTATGTCCTATACAAAAGTTAACCTATTATGCAGCTCTGCGGGTATGATTTCCTAAAATTCTTCTAGTAAAGGTATCAGTGCTGATGGGATGTCATTAGATTCCCTGTAGACTTCTCCTCCCATTACTATCGTGAAAATCTCGTGGGTTTTTTCAGTTTCTTCTGTGAATTTTTCTCCATCCATTAGCAGTATTGAATTGTTCTTCGACTTCGGTTCGCTACTGTCAAGCCCTTCTTTTATGGGTCCTAGCACGACTTTTAGGTCGCCCTTTATAAAGATATACATGTTATCACAGCCCCTGTAAGTAGCATCTACATCATACTGCCAAGGTCATCCCAAAATTATGGCAGACATCCATTTCTATTACGTCACATGTAACCTCATCTATGTACTTTTTCCCAATTGAGAATTTAATGTGACAGATTTCAGTTATCATCACTTTATTTCCTTGCTTGATCTAGCCAATTTTATACGAGGAAAGGTGATTCCTAGTTTGCAACCCCAGTTTGGTAACCATGACCTTTGATACTATATTCTCGCTACTGCCACTATCAATAATAATATCACAAACCCGTTTGTTTACAGTGCATCTGGTTCGGAATATTTTGTGTTGTTGGGATGACTCTTTTTGTTTTGGCATTAACAAGAGCCGCTGGACCATCAGAGAATGTGACAAGAGCTCTCCTTCGTCACTAGCTGTTATTTCTTCTTCTTCATATGCATAGACTACTTCATTCTCTTCTGCCTTGCATCTACAGTCTTCTTCTGGTTCCACTAAGTTTACAGTGCCCTATCTTGGACACTAATTGGAATGGTGCTCTAGTTATCTGCACCTATAGCATTTATCAGACCTCGAATAAGCATAAGGATTACGGGGTGCTATTTCTGGTGGTGCAATAGAGACTGGTTTTGTAGGCGTTCCACTGTTGCCTACAGCGTTAGAAAATGATGGTTATGCCATTGGAGTTTTTCCTTTGTTTACTACAACCCAATTATTGTCCATAAAATTTCTTGCCCCGATTGTTGTTTTTGGTTTATCTAATTAGGTTTCCACCTTAATTGCTAATGTTACAGCGTTATTTAAGGTATATACAGTTTGCATTGCCACCCAGTCTTATATAGCCCAACCCAGCCCCCCAACAAATCTAGCCACTTGTTGTGCCTTTGTCTCCAGTAGATTATTTTGTGATGATAGGCTATGGAATTCTTTTAGGTAAGTCTCGATAGTTCTACTTTCTTGCCTGCAATTTTGATATTGTTTAAACAAAATTTGTTCATAATCTAGGGGTAGATATCAAAATCGTAGCAATCATTCCATCTTAGCCCATGTCTGAACCATCCCCTTTACTTGTCGTAGCCGTGCAATTTGTAGTTGCTCCCACCATGCAAAAGCCCCTCCTAGGAGCTTGTATGCGACCAACTTGACCTCTTTGTCTTTAGGGATGCCCATATAGTTGAAAAATCATTCAACTAATACCAGCCAATCAAGGAATCCTTCAATCTGAAGTTGGCCATTAAAGTTAGGCAAGTCCATCTTCATGCGAAATGTTTGTCAGTCTGACTCTCTTTGGCCTCCCTTTTGATTACCCTGAAGCATGGTTTCAACATCATCTTCATCCTCGTTCAGGTTATCCTCATAGGTTGGTTGCTTTCGTGGTATCCCTGGATGGCGTTCAAACAGAATGTCAGTTCTATCTCGGTAGGGGTGACGACCTGGAGGATTATTGCCCCTTGGATGATTTCTTATTGTTAGCCTAGCAGGAGCTGACTGGATCTCTCATAATGCTTGTTGTATTTCATGCAGGAAATTCCTAAATTCTACTCCTGTAATCAAATTATCCTTACGTTCACCGCCGTCAAGGATTTCACTTTTATTTTGTGCATTCGCCATCTAATCAGGATTAAGTCTGTTCTGATACCAACTGACGTAGCGAAAAGCTTTTAAAGAAACTAATCACTGTCTACTTTATAAAAAAGTTAATCGTTCAAATCCACAAACACAAAAAAACACTTGATTCCATGAGCTCTAAGAATAAAGTTCTCATAGAGAGAGTTTATTATGCAAATTAAAAAGTGTCTTACAATGAGAATAAACAGCCTTTCTATAAGCTGCACATCCTAGTTCAACTAGGACAAAATTGTTTCGGAAAGAATTAACTGAAATAGATAAAGAATACTAGAGTCCTAAAGGTAAACAAATTTTAATATTAAAGCATAAATTAAAAGTCCTAAAATAGATTGGAGAAATCCAGCTGCAGCTCTTGATTTGCCTCTTCGGGGTTAACTCTACAATAAATTATTGTTGCTGGTTTGGTTACAGTTAGTTCTACCTTCTGCTATCTATTATTTCAACTGCAACTAGTTCTACATCAATACTAGTAACAAACAAATGATTCATAGCCCACACATTAAAAAAAAAAATAAAGGAAAATGGTTTCATTATACCCTTTTTTTAATAACATTATTTACTAGAATAATTGTTTTTCTCTTTCTTTTGTCTTTTATTCTAATTTATATTTTTTTAATTTTAATTTTATCTTTTAATATTATATTTATTAAAAATTGAGCTTCATATTCTTTTTCAATTTATTTTTATAAGGTCATCTCAAACTTGTAATCCGAACTACAAGATTGATGAGTTGACTTAAATCTTTGTTTTTCTTCTAATTTTGTCTTTCAATACTATATTGATTAAGAATTGAAATTTATAATTTGTTTTAATTTATTTTCTATTGTGTTATCTCAATCTCATCATCTAAATCATGAGTTTGATAAATTAATGCAAATTAATTTAAGTTATTTTTTAAGTCTTTTTTAATAGATTTTTTTAGTTTTATTTTTCAACATTAGATTTATTGAAAATTAAATTTTATAATTTATTTTGATTTGCTTTCAATAAGATTGTTATGTTCTTATGACTTAATATATATATTGACATGTTAACTTGAATTAATCTAAATTTATTCAATATATTATTGTCTTAATATTTATTAAAAAATATCATTATAAATATTTATTTCAAATTAAATTATATTTTTTTATTATATAACCCCAGCCAATAATCGGTTTCGAAACACGACTCGTATGAACAACATTTAAAATAATACAAAACGACGCGTCTTGTGAAAAAAAAACAGCGTCGTTTTTTACCATTTACAGATTTGATCTTGCCTTCATCTTCTTCTATGTGTTTCAGTTCACCAACAAAATAACAAACAAAACACCTACTCCCCCTCCTCCTCCACCTTCTTCACTACTAATCCAAGCCCGTCTCCTTTTTATCTTTTCCCACAAAAAAGGCAGACTTTTAATTATTTTGTCATAAAAATTTAAAGAAAAGAAAAAGGTTTCGTCTGCGTTCATTTCTGTAATCTCTCTCTCTCTCTCTTTATATTTTTAGATCTGTTAATTTTTGGTTGATGTGTGTGAATTTTAGGTGTTTTTTGTGATTGGGGAAACCGAGAGTGGAATATTAAACACGTGGTGGTAATTGGTTGGAGGAGGAGAAGGAAACAGGTCAAAAGTCAAATAGAAATGCCGGAGGAGGATTTGGTGGATATAAAGTTCAGGCTTTATGACGGGTCGGATATCGGACCGTTCCGGTACTCATCAACGTCTACTGTTGATATGCTTAAGCAGCGGATTGTTTCTGATTGGCCCAGAGGTTTTTTTGTTTTCACTTTCTCGCTATTTCTTTCGAAAAAGAAATTGCTTGTTTTAATATTTATATATCTGATTTTTTTGTAGTTGAATTTACCTGATTTGGGAAGATTTATTTTATACTAAAATTGGGTTAATTTGCTTTAGTTGGAAACTTTTAGGACCATGTTTTGTACCCAGTGATTGAAATTAAAAGCGGGTGCTAATTTTCTTGGGTTTTTTTGGTAAGTCGTTGAAAAGTGAGGATTCAAATAGTTTGATGTAAATGGTAGTTTTTACTTCACGATTAAAAAACGGGTAATCTATCTGTTGATGTTGTGAAAAGTTGGTGGTTTAGAGATGTTATTTATGTTGTGAGATTGTTGGTGTTTGAAGTTGTGGCTGCCGTAATGGTATATTGATTCGACTTTGTAGAGTAGGTTTTGTTTATGGGGTTTGTTTTTATGGCTGTTGTTGGAAATAAATCGTGGGAAGCTAGCCTGCATTTGTTAGTATTTGGTTATGATTTGTATTAGTGCTTGATTAAGGTGAGACTAAGTGGCGTGGACGGTAACATATGATTGTTTTGCTATCTAAAACTGTTACAGTTGAAGAATATGTTGGGTAGTTTGAAGTTTTTGGATTCAATCTGGGGTATGTGACCTAATATAGTAAGGGCGGTGGGAGCATGTGCAGAATCAAGAAAGGTAATAGAATCCGCCTATAATATGCCAAGTCTTTAGGTATGGATGATTGTGTTCTTTATGTTAACACTGGTCAGCCATGTCTTCTTTTCCAGGCAAATGCTGAATTCCAAATTTAGAAATTTTGACAGCTAAGCTAAGAAAGCTAAAGATCTCTTCTTGTTTGAAAAACCTGTCTACTTTCAGGGCAGGAATAAATGGGTTTTTCTTCGTGCTGTTTTGGTTATGTTTTTATCTGAATGATTTCTTTTTTATTTTTAGGCAAAACAATAACTCCCAAGGCAGTGAATGAAATCAAGCTGATAAGCTCTGGTAAAGTCTTGGATAACAACAAGACCGTGGGTCAATGTAGAACACCTTTTGGAGAAGCGGCCGGGGGAGTTATCATAATGCATGTTGTTGTACAGCCATCTCTAGCAAAAACCAAAACAGGTATTTTCTATTTTAAATCATCTGTCCTGCATAACAACCTTTTCCTTTGTTTTCTGAACTGATTTTTTTTATTGTCTTGATGGTTATATATGGACCTTGTGGAATTGAAATGACATGATTGAACATCTGATTTGGATTCTGACAGAAGCAGTGATTTTAACTATAGCAATTTCCTGTTTTTGGTAAAAAATTTCATGTTTTGTACTCTGATGTGCACATGTTGATAACCATTTTTATGCTTAGCTGGATTTTTCCTAGCCTTTAGTTACTTGATTTCAAACTCGCTGTCAAAGATATTCTATTTATACCAATGAGGAAGATATAGAAATTCGACATGGTGCCTGGACTTGACTTCATAGATCCTAAGTGACTCACGTGTGCTTTCTCCTTGCATTTCTAGCGTGTCTCCATATTTATCCTTGGAGGTCATCTGTATGAAGGATGAAGGCCCAGATTTATAACCATCCAGACTCTACTATAATGGGCTGAAGTCAAAGCCAGTTCATTAACCTGAGTTCCACTACTCTATTTCCTTCTGAGTCGTCAATCTAATAAATGGTGATACAATGCCCCATGGAACTACTGTTAATTTTAACTAGATGTTCCTAGTTTCTTGTTATGGTAGTCTAAATTGGAATATGCCAACAAGGAAAATTGTACATTCTCTGTAGGGGGGTATCATTTTCCTGAATAACTTGTTTCTTGCTCCAGTGGTCAGAATAGTTTGGTTTCAAGTTCCATGAAGTTATGAACAAAGAAAAAGAGCCCTTCATCAAATAATTCAATCAGTTGGTCTATTCTAGAGGACATATTCAAAGTTTTCTCTGCTCTTGGAATATGTAGTGATCCCATGCTTCTCTATATACTCGTGTTTAGGTTTCGATGTGCCTATTTGGGGGGGGCTGCATTTTACTCTTTTTGGATGCCTATGTGCTCATCTTCTTATAGTGTGTACGAGAGGATGGCAACGGTTGCTTTTTAAAGTGTTTTTCTTTAGGAAATGCATTAAAATAATATGGCAATGGTTCTTTAAAAATTATTTTTAACATTAGCACATTAAAATAATATGAAAACACCCAAAAAATATTAATTTAAAACAAAGAAAAAAATAAAATAAAAATTCAATTTTTTTAAAAGTATTTTTGAAATGCAAAAATAAACAGAGTCTAATCCAGCTTAAGCATTTCTCTGCCTTGGATATTGACTTGTGCCTACTCTCATGTTGCAGAACTCCATTGAAACTTAAAATTTCCCGTGGGGTAGTATCCTCTCAATTTAAATTTAGCAACTCAGAGACCTTACAGCCCAGGCCATTTTTGAACATCTGTGTGCCGTAGTATACATTATTTTTAATTATACATTATTTCCTTGTTTGCAGTCCTCTTTTTACGCTTAGGCTATTTTATGGAGACTCGTGGAATCATTGCATTAGTTCTCTTCAAGCTTGTTGCTCAAAAGCTTCATATTTTAACAATTACTCGATATCTTTCTTTGTGCAGAAAAGAAGATTGATAAATCTCCGAAGAAAATCGTGTGCTCGTGTTCCATAATGTGAAGGCAAAGTACGTAGAAATCTCGGGAATTGCACCCATGGTACCAACACTTTAGGTACAGCAATTGTTTTCTTTGAAAATCTGTGTCGCAGTATTCACGTGTAATTGTAAAAGTGTCCAGTTGTGATGTGTTTCTTTCCGGTTTTTTTCTTGGTTTGTTCTTTAAAGACGAAGATTTGTACCAGTAATAGAAAGCTGTATACAACCATTGATGTAAAGACATGATCCGTAATCATATATCAAAGAGAAATACTTCTGTGTTAATGATGATGCAAGTCAAAAATTTGTGGGTGGATTTATAGTGCTTACTACCCATAGCAGTTTTTGCCCAGCAAGTCTGACGATTTTGCTAAAGTTAAAACTGCACTCATCCTAGATCACTGCAGCATCAAATGTAGGCAAATGTTATTATAAAGAGAATAATACACTCGATTAACCAGGTTACAGAAATACGGATTCTCAATGGGTGGACCTGACCAGGAACGATAATCTACAAAGAGGGCAATCATGCGATAGAAAAATGGCGGAAACAAGGAAAGGAAGATACATCAACAATCAGAGAGGGATAAAGGGACAAAAGCTCTAGATATGCCGGTGAACTTTGTCAGCTGCTGCTATTGTCTATTGAATATCTTCATCGGTATGTGTCAGGGCTTGTAAACCCTGCTTCGAATTGTGAAGGTGCAAAGCATACACCTTCCCTCAGTATTCCTTGAAAAAGGCAAACTTCGCTGTGTCACCTTTCTTTGCATCACTGAAGTTGTAAACAGGCCCCTCCGTGAAGAAAAACCCAAACATTCCGTCGCTACACGACGTCAATATATTTAAACTCTTTTTTTTTTTTTCTTCTCTTTTTTTTATTTATTATATTTTTTTGTTATGAATAATAAAATAAAATAACATTCAAAAAAAATTTTAGTGAATCCAAAATTAGGTTTCAACACATTCCACGTATATATACACCACAAATCGCATGCCCAGTTTTCTTGCCAGCATCAATAATGCCATGAACAATTTCACTGGTGATCTTATCCCAAGTATTCATGACTTCCTGGTTCCTGCAACCGCTTCAGAGCGTGTATCCCTTCGGTCATAGCCAATGGATTCCCACTCAAGGTCCCAGCCTGATACATTGGCCCCGCAGGTGCAACCATCTCCATAATCTCCCCTCTCCCACCATATGCACCAACAGGCAGACCACCACCTATGATCTTCCCTGGTGTTGTTAAATCAGGAGTTATGCCAAAATACTCCTGGGCTCCGCCATAGGACAAACGGATCTAGTCATAACTTCATCGAAAATTAGAAGAGCATTATTTTCTTTGGTTATCTTGCTAAGGGCATTGATAAATTCAGGTTTAGGGGGGATGAAACCAGCATTTCCCACAACAGGTTCAAGGATTACTGCACAGATCTCCCCTTTGTTATTCTCCAAAAGTTTTTCCATGGGAGCAATGTCGTAAGAGGGGGCTGTTAAGAGTTTCATAGGTTGCTGCTCTGGGGACACCAGGGGAGTCAGGGAGCCCAAGGGTTGCAACACCATTACCTGCCTTGATAAGGAATGGATCGGCATGGCCATGGTAGCAGCCCTTAAACTTGATAATCTTCTCCCGTCCAGTGTAGGCGCGGGCCAGGCGAAGCACAGCAATACATGCTTCTGTGCCTTAGTTAACAAACCGAACCATTTCTATGTTTAGAAACTGCTTCAGTCGCCATCTCTGCCAAAACATTCTCTAGAAGACATGGGACACCAAAGCTGGTCCCTTTCTTCATTGTTTCAGCCAAGGCTGCAAGTACCTGCAAGCAAATGTCTGTCCGCAAGATTGAAAAATAAAACCAAAGGGTGCACTGTATTCCAGAGCCAATATCTAGTAGACTTCCATGAGAAACAACAGACAATGAAATGGTCCGTCTGCTATGAGTAAGTCTTTTCCATTGATTCAGGCAAGAGAATGAAAATCTTTTCTGGATAATTAAATAATGGCAATCTCCATTTCCATTCATTCCTAGATTTCCAACAGAAGAAGTGTCAGCTAACCCATGCTCTACTTTTAGAAATGGGCCACTTCTCTAATAAAAATGGAACATTAACAATCATTGAGTACCAAGATTCTCACAGAAAGACAATTTCATAAATACTTGAAATGCAAATGGTGGAGAAGAAGAATAGAACCCCCATCATCTGCATGACCATTATAGCAGGCCCCCAGGAACCAACATAATCAATGTAGTCATTTCCATCAATATCCTTCATGTGAGAACCCTTGACAGAATCAAACACAATAGGTTGTCCACCAACAGATTTAAAAGCACGTACTGGTGAATTCACACCCCCTGTCATCATTTCCTGCCCCAAAAACAATGACATCAGCCAGCAATCAAAGAACTCCAAAACACGTTTCAAAGTAAGATAACTTTCAGCTACAGCTCTACAAAATCAACAATTTGCTCTCTCAAATCAAACTCAAACCAGCAATAAACCAATTTCAACAACTTAACCAAATCCAAATCTAAGAAGACTCTTCATATGTTCAAAAAAGCACAAACTTGGGACCTTAAGAAGTCAAAATAGGAAACTGGAGACCTCAAATTAACAAAACAATCAAACCCATTATTAATAAAGGAAAAAAAATAAAAGGGCAGTGATTTTTCTTTACCTTGGCAGCATTAAATGCTTCTTCAGATTTTTTAAGAGTGAAACTCTTCTTCTTTTTCTCTTCTTCAACAGAGACAACCATTTTAATGCTGCAAAAGGACAACCTTGATGAAGAAGGATTTCTTGTCTGATATAGCTTTCTTGTTGCGGAACATGAAAGTCCTAAACCAACAGTATTACCTGTAATTATCGAAGCCATTATTTTTTTTTACACTGGTTTTTCGTGTTTAATTTTTTGGGGTATTAACAGTCTGTGTCTGGTCAAAGATGATTATAAAAGACTTCGCAAGAGCAAACCGGTGGATCTTTCACTTGTTGGAGCGTGGGAGATGCTATTTTAATTTTTAAAGAGTTAAATTGATAAAATAATATTTTAAATAGTATTAATATAATTATTTTTTATTATAAATACTTTAATGAAAAAATTCATTTGAAAAGTTAATTATATTAAAGTGAAATAAATAAGTTTTTTATTTTTTTAATAATTTTAATATTATTTTTTTACATGATTATATTTAATTGGTTTTTTTTGTTGACTTTATTTTATTAGTTTTGATTTTTTTGAAAAACATGTAAGAATAATATTTGTAAAAAAGAAAATCATTTTAATTTAGTCTTCTTTAGTCTTCTTTAGTGCTAGTTTTTTTTTTTTAATTTAGTCTTCTTTAGTGCTAGTTTACCCATAAGTAATGTTAATTAAAGTCAAACAAAAGTATTTTTGTGGGAGTTATAGATAAATTATTTATTTATTTTTAATATTTTTTATGAATTTATATTTTTTTATATAAGTGTGTGTATTTTTATTTTTTTTATTTGAATATCAATTGAATACTCTTGAAGATTATAGTATAAGTTGTAGATCCTTACAGATACTGAAGATTAATGGAGCAGATACTGTAGTATTAAGAGACAATCTACAAGATAATGTAGTTATTATATTTTCTATATGTTATGTCTATTTTTTATTTTAGATTATCATGTAATTATTATTTATTTTTTTCATGATCAAGGATAGAATCAAATCTAGTAGCTGTCATGTTAGGAACTGATTCTAGCCTATATATACTTATACTATGATATCACTACATTTATAATTGTGAGATTATATTTTTTAAAATTTTTACATGGTATCAGAGCATGGATATCATTAATTGAGCATTAGTCTCTACTTTTATGGAAGAATTTTCTACAAGTACTATGGAAGAAAGTTTTAGCTCGAAGGTAACTTTTTTTTTCAATAATAATACTAATGACACTAATACTGCTCAACGATTGAGTTCAATATTACTAAATAAATTCAATTATCTTTCTTGGTCAAGAATCATCACTACTACTCTCAATGGAAGATTAAAATTGGGATTCATCAATTGTTCAATTTCGTCTCTAAATATGGACTCTCTCGAATACGAAATATGATTATCTAAAGATTAGTTGGTGATGTCTTGGATTCTTAATTCTATTGAAAGAAATTTGGCTGAAATTTTCAACTACTTTGAATCTGCACATGATTTTTGGACTGTCATTCGCGACATGTATGGTAACCAAAACAATACAGCATAGATTTTTCAGATTCATTGTGAAATTGCAAATCTTCATCAAGACAACAAACTATTTGTTCAACTATTAGGAAATTTGAAAAGTTTATATAATGAACTAGAGATTTATCACCCTCACATCTGTGATGCTGCAGTCATATACAGAAGAACAGAGAAAGACAGAATTTTCCAGCTCTTGACAAGTCTCAATTCTGACTTTGAAGATTTATGGAGCTACATCATAATAAATTCAGAGCTGCCATCTCTGCAATAAATTATAGCAATGTTCAGCGTGATGAAATTCACATGAAAGTGATAAATCATGAAACTCAGTTTAAAACAGTAGTTACCCATGGTTATCATGTCAAGACAATGCCCCATAGTGAGAACTCCAATTCTGGTATGCATGAGCATGCTTTCTTATTAAAACAAACGGGTGATGGCAAATAATTCAACAGAAAATGTTTAAAGTTGAAATGCAACTACTATCATAATACTGGACACCTCACCAACTGGTGGTGGCAACTGCATCCAAAACTTAAATCTAGATTTTCTAATAAGCAAATAGGACTTCAGAAAAGAACAAACTATAAAGCATATTTGGTAAATTCAACTTTATCAACTGATAACTTCATTGCCAACCCCGTCGCTTTGATACAGGATTTTACCAATTATCTGCAGGACAAACATAACCATGGGAAGATGCAGTATAAAAACACTAGAACTGTTGAACAGGAACAACATCAATATAACTCAACTACATTGATCAGTCACCTCATGGATTTTCTAGCAGAGACAAATATAAACACCACTCAAGGTATTCTAATTGCTTTTATGATTGCATTAGAACTTCATAATATGCATGATCTTTGGATTGTTGATTCTGGAACTACTGATTATATGTCAAACAAGTTGATAAATTTCTCTAACCTTGAAAGATTTGTTTCTTCTGCCTTTGTTTTAGTAGCAAATAGGAAGGGGTCTTCTGTAAAAAGTAAGGGAAAAACTAAGATTGTCTTTGAAATCATGTTTGATATTCTATATGTTCCTTCTTTTCCTTTTCAATTACTCTCGGTCAGTAAGATAACTTCTACTTTCACTTATGATGTAATTTTCACTCATCATAAGATTATATTTCAAAACCGATTAACTAAGAAAATGATTGGAGAAGGTTTTTTCCTGCATGGTCTTTACTATTTTTTTCAGCATAATTGTGTTCCCAAAAGCCTTTAGACTAGTTTCAAAACATCATATGAGCCACTCCTATGACATCGTTGTTTAAGATATCCATTAGATTATATACTTAGCAAAATAAATTCAGTTTCCATCTTAAAACCTTTTTAATATGAGATATGTTATTTTTCCAAGTCATTTAAATTGCTATTTAATAATTCTGCTACACATGTATCTCATACGTTTAAACTTATACACTCAAATGTACGAGGACTTTTCAACACATCTATTGATGGTTATAAATATTTTATAACCTTTATTGATGATTTTTCTAAAGTCACATAGGTGTATTTATTAAAGGCTAAGAGTGATGTTTTTTCCTGCTTTCAGGATTTTAATATGTTAATTAAAAATCAATTCTCTAATCATCTTAAAACATTTTGATCAAATAATAGCTCAAAATACATGTCCAAAGACACGACGCATTATTTACATTATAATGCCATATTACATCAAACTAGTTATGTTGGAACACCGTAACACAATGGAGCCTCTGAATGAAAAAATCATGATTTTCTTGGAAAAAAACTCATGCTATAATATTACAAATATATATTCCAATGGGGTTTTGGTCATACGGTGTTCTTACGACTGTCTATTTCATAAATCGCTTCCCCAACTGCGTGCTGAATTTTAAATCTTCTCTTGAAGTTTTGCAGGTTACAAGTCCTAAATTGGCACATCAAAAGTTATTTGGATGCCCATGCACTTACCCTCATCAAAATGGGACAAGCTTAATTACATAACTGTCAAATGCATCTTCTTGGGGTATTCTCTAACACAAAAGGGATACAGATATTATGATCCCTTACAAAAGAAAATGTATGTTTCAAGATATGTTTGAATTTCTGAAGATATGCCTTATTATCTTGTCACAAGTCAAAAAGATGATGATTTTAATTTGTTTCTGCCACCTAGTTCCAGTTATTATGATCAAAATATATGTTCTCTGTCCTAACAGGTTCCTAAAGTTCCAGATATTAGAGTTCAACTCATTGTTAATCAATCTCTTTCCACCACTGTTGCAGATCTTCTGGATGTATATCCAACACCTGATGTTCTTTAGCCTAGTATAGAAGCCCCTGTTATTCAATATGATGAAGTTCCTAGAAGAATGTCTCACAGAGCATGTCAGCCTCCTCCCAGATTATAAAAGTATGTAACATATACTGTCAAGCATCCAGTCTCTAAAGTTCTGTCATATAATAAATTATCCTCATACCATTGAGCCTTCCTCACCTCCATCTCTAAAAATCATAAACCTAAGTCATTTTAATAAGCTCAATCCCAAGCTGTATAGTAGCAGGTTATGACAAAAGAATTTAGTGCACTTGTTGATAATCAGACATAAAGTATCATGCCTCTTCTTATAGGTAAACACATTGTGGTTGCCATTGGATTTTCAAGACAAAATTCAACTCAGATGAAATAATTAAAAGGCATAAAGCCTAGTTTGTAGCTCAAGGGATCTCATAGAAATTTGGAATCAACTACAAGGAAACCTTTGCTCTAGTTATGAAAATAACTATTGTACGTGTCTTGTTATCTGCAATAGTTAATCAAGGTTGGTCATTATATTAAATAAATGTGCGCTATACATTCCTGTAGGAAGAACTTGAAAAGGAAGTATTCATGGAGCTACCCTTAGGACATTCATAAAGTCACTCTCCTAACCTGGTCTGTAAACTTCACAAATCCATCTATAGATTGAAACAGAGCCCATTAGCATGGCATGCCAAATTAAGTATTGCTTTACAGACATTTGGTTTCATAAGACATAATGCTAACTCTTCATTGTTTATTCAATAAAATTATACAGACAAGTTGATTGTGCTTATATATGTAGATGACTTAATTATCACTGGAAGTAATGAAACCTCTATTACAAAATTAAAGGTTGACTTGCAGCAGCAATTCTCTATTAAAAATCTTGGGAAGCTGAAGTATTTCTTGAGGATATAAATGGCTATTTCCAGCAAGGGTGTGTTTCTTAACCAACGGAAGTATATCTTAGACATGCTACAAGATGATGAAATATGATATACCAAGCCAACTATTACTCCTCTTAACAGAAAGTTGCGGTTGCATTCATCAAGCAAACCTCTCCCAACATTCACTATTTATCAAAGGATTGTTGAAAAATTAATTTACTTGACAATTACTAGACTAGATATTACATTTGATGTTAGCTTATTGAGCCAATATATGCATGATCCTACAGCTTAACATCTTGACATGATGAAGCGTATTCTACGATACTTAAAATGAACTATTGGTCGAGGCATTATTATGGCACGCAATGAACATACAAATATTATAGGATATACATATTTTAATTTGGCAAGAAATGCATTAGAAAAATATTTTACCACTGGATATTGCATGTTTCTTAGAGGCATTTTAGTGTCTTGGAAGAGCAAAAAACAACAGGTGGTCACACGCTTAAGTGTTGAAGCTGAATATCATGCAATGCCATCTGTTTCATTTGAATTAATTTGGCTCAAGAATTTACTTGCAAATCTCAGTTTTGTCTCATACACATGATTTTATTTTATGACAATCAAGTTGTCATGCATATTGCCTTTAATCCAGTCTTTCTTGAACGCACAAAACATCTCAAAGTAGATTGCCATTAAATTCATTAGCAAGTTCAAGCTAAACTTGTTCAGACATTCTATGTTTGCACCCATGATCAACTTGTTGATGTATTTATCAAAATCCTGTCATCTGATTAGTTTCAACATTTGCTCAGCAAGATTGGATTAGTTACTCCAATAGATCTAGTTTGAGAGAGAGTCTTGAAGATTAGAGTATAAATTATAAATCCTTACAGATATTGCAGATATTGAAAATTAATGGAGCATATACTACAACATCAAAAAACAATATACAAAATCCTATATTTATTATATTTTTTATATGTTATGTCTATTTTCTATTTTATATAATCATGTAATTATTATGTATTTTCTTTATAATCAAGGATAGAATCAAATCTAGTTGCCATTGTATTAGGAAGTGATTCTAGCCTATATGTATTGTACTCTATTATCAATAAATTTATAATTGAGGTATTATACTTTTTTAAATTTCTACAAATGCTACTGATTTTTATAGTCAAGAATGTCCAGATAATATAATTAAAAAAAAAAAGGTGATACACTCTAATAAAAAAACACACACCAAAAACGTCAAAATCTCTATTCATAGGCATTTAAATGTTTTTATATGCATGGATAGTTCACATGTGAACTCATCAAAATATAAAAATTGCATAGTAGTTTAATAGTGTGTTTGTATTTAAATTAGTGTTTTGCATGTGCTTTATTAAATCAATTTAAAATTTTAAAAAATAATTTAAAGTAAAAATAATTTTAAAAACGTTTTTTAAACAAACTTTACATTTACATGGGAAGCAGCAAGTTTTGGTTAACAGAGAGAGTACGAGACCATTCTGAGATTTGTGACGTGCAAAACACTAGACAACACAGATCAGTGCTTGAGTAGCCAAAATCATTTACCCACCCACGTCCTCCTCATCCACCATAACAACACAAACATTCTCTGATCACAGCTTCAAATTCTCGCATCCATGATCAAATATTAACTACAATATACGAATATAAACCATATACCGGGAGGTCACCCCAGAAAAAATCAGAATCACATCTAATTGCTTCGTCCCAATTCAGTCTGCAAGTCCCTGTACCGTATTCTAATTTCTAAACCTCTCAATCCGCCCCGAAAAAATCCATCCAAAACACACAAGGGCCTCTGGGCAGTAAGTGTTTGACAAAAATCCAGCAGTGTGCGCTATAAAATATGCCAATGTTGCTTGTTATTGTTAGCTACGTGCTAGTTTTTGGTCTTGTATATTCTTCAATGGCATGATATGGAGGAGACTGACAAAGGGTACGAGAACGTATTGGCATATTCAAAGGTGAGAATGCCACCAGCTACCAAAGGCTTTCCATCGTTTACAAGGCAGTCGTTGTAGCGAAGCCGCTTGAATATCTTGGGGTCGACGAGGCGAGCGGAGCTGAACCAGCCACAGTTGAGGTGAACCCTGCAGATGTCACATCCAGTGGCACACATGTTCATGATCTGAACAGTGTAAGTAGGTATGCCACTAGAGAGAGGAGCTGTGGGTCCCTGACTAATCACAATATCAGCGCTTGTACACTTTTCTCCGATCCTGTTAGGTTCTTCCTTTGCCACCGCTGTGTGAAGCAGATACAAACAAGGTAAAAGGCAAACTTTTTATTAAATTCCATGACAGTGAAAGCTATGCTTTTTAAAAATATATATAAAAAAAATGTAGCAACACGCTTGGCAGCCTCATTAAAACGTGATGTGAACTCAACCACGTACTGACCCACCAAAAGGGAATCGTGAAAAGACAAAAAATACTTTTTGGAGGCGAATCACAGGAATTATGTGAGAGAGGAACAGAGAAAATTAACTCATGATCCATCCTTTATTCAAAGTTCAATGGTGCCCTTCCCCGTGCACAAAGATTGAAAACTCAACCAGACCTTTTGGCCCAAAACAATTTGCTAAGGCACTGCTCACAAATTTTTGAGCAGGAAGGCTAAAAAGGGTTGACAGAAACATAAAAGGGATTCTAAATCCCATCAAGAAGATACTTAGTGTTACTATTTACTACTACTACGACAGCCCAATTGTTGAAGAAGGGTGTCCGTAGTGTAGGGGACCACAATTTGCCAGCGGTGCACGTTAACATGCAACATAGCTAGAAAACACGGACGTGCACCTCTGACAAGTATATCGTACGCTCATCTGAATAATGTGCCGACGGTCTTCCCTGCTGGCGAAATAAAAGGGTATGTGTTATCAGGGAGTGTCATGAACCACAAAAGACTCACGTATACCGCCCCCCACGTCATAACACTTTGTTTTGGCCCCCATTTATTTTATTTCGAAGATATAAAAAACCAAAATCCCATATTAAAAAGAAATTGCAAAATCCACCTGATATTTATTTTCTTTTTTAAGAAGCAAGACCTAAAATAATTTTGCAAAATTTATGAGTCCTTACAGCGAACAAGCAGCTTGCGATGCAGGGAAGAGGCACTGTAATTCCCTTCCTCGTGAAGAAACATGTGGCTCAAGCCCATGAATCCACCTTCATCTTTACCCGAACCTGGAAATTAATATTAAAAAATAGCAAAACAGAATAAAAAATAATAATAATAATTAGAGGAATGAAAACAGATGATGAGATGGATCAGGTATCTTGGATTTTATAACAAAAACAAAAGGTTATTAAAACCAAAACCCACCACTTCAATGATAAATAAATAAATAATCACTTTTATCCATCAAGATAAATAAAAATCCAGAGACAAACCTGAGAGAAATGAAGACTTGGATATCAGTATAGCCAGCAAGAGGACCATCACCAAAACGACGCCAATTATCTTCGAAACCACCTTCCTCATCGTCGAAGAAGAAAAACTCATTGACACCCTCTCAAACTCAAAAGCTTCCCTTCTTGAAACTGTCAAAAGGAAAGGCGTCTCCAAGAAGTCAAAGACGAAGAGACTGACTAATGATAGAACACCTCGAAAATGAGTAAGAACAAAACGACGGAGTCTGACTCGGGGAGAGCTTTGGCTTTTGATAAGATGTTCACTCACTCGCTCTCTCACTCTCTCACACTCTCTCTCAAAAATCTGCAAAAATATAACGATGGAGGTATTATGTAGTTGTAGATATATCACATCAAGGAACGACCGTCAGATTATAAGAGAAACAAATGGTTCAGATTTGACTTTCAAAACACAGAAAAGAAACAGCTACAACTACTTCCCCTGCCTCTGAAATTAAACATCTTAGGTACACGAGGGGAGAACGATTTTTTAAATGTTTCGAAGGCTGTTCAAAAGCATTTTTTATTTAAAAATTTAAAAAAAATAATTGCTAAATTTCGTTTAATATTAACATGTTAAAATCATTAAAAAAACCAATTTAATGCCTATTAACATGTTAAAATCATTAAAAAATACCAATTTAATGCTTTTTAAATTAAATATATTTTTAAAACGGGCTCAAATACAATTAAAAACTCACTTCCAAGCATGCACTGGAAGCCTGAACTACGGAGATATGGAACAGACCTGTAAACAAAAGAAAGCGAGCATGAAAAATGAAAAACAAAATAGGCAGAGTTTTCAACAGAGGAAGTTGTTGAGGAAAGATAAAGATTAAAAAAAAAAAAGGTGCTCAGAGTTTTCAACAGAGGAAGTTGTTGAGGGAAGATAAAGATTTAAAAAAAAAAAAAAGGTGCCGCTGCAGACTGCGGAATTTACTACGCTATAACGGTGTAGACAAAAAGCAGAGACAGAGAGAAGAGGATGATCTTGAAGCCAGAAATGTCAAAAAACACCAGTATCTTCCTCTGAACACTGCATTTATAACTCGTACCCTTCAAGCTAAAAAAACCGTATTCAAATAGATACGTACATCCATACAAAGTGAGTGTATGTGTGGGTGTATCGTGTATGGTATACGTCCGGAAGTTGGAGAGGAGTTCACGGATTCTTCCTTCCGTATTCACCTGAGAGAGAGAGAGATGCAGAACAATCAACACCGAAACGCGTGCGTTTTGTTTGGATACAGATTGAGAGAGAGATTAGGGAAAGACCAGATACTTGGGTTTTCTAAACTGGGCAGTTGACGTTATTACTCTCGCGCTTGAGACTTGAGACCTGGGTTTTGTATTTTTGCGGGTATTCTTTGATGGTGACTAGGTGCAGCTAGTGAGATAAAATGCTCGGAGGGGGTTCCACCATAATAGCTTTCTTTCTTGTCATGCACCGAACCCGATGGTTCTAGGCCTTGCCCCTCTGAGCTCGTGACCTCTACTTTCTTTCTTTCCTTTTATTCGAAAAGCATGGCAATCAAGAGGCAAAAATGAATGCAAGAAATAGTTCTTCGAGGAGAAGAATTTTTTTTAAGATCATGATAAAGATAGGAGAGGGAGGAGGTACATGGAAAATGATTGAGCATTCCGTATACAATGGAGGAGGTGCCATAGAAATATATGGTTGAATTATACATGTAAAAGAAGATTATTAAATAAAACAAAGAGTAATCACTGAAGCCCCTCCCACATTTTTTTTTCATTTACCAGTACCGTGTAATGGTCATTTTATCTTTCTCATTGAAAAATAAATACATGTATTTGAATTAGGATTATTTTAGTATTTTTATAATATACATTAATTATTATTAATTTCTTTGGAAGTATTTTTATATATTTAATGTTTTAATAAACAGTAAAATAAAATAAATACTCTCAAAAATAAAAAAATAAATGGTCTTAGGTAGGGATATTTAAGTATTTTTATTTTTTCATACACGGTATAATAACATATGTATCTTTAGATGTAAGACATTAAATTTATTGTAGGTAGAGACATTTGAATCTTTTAGCCTTGATTTTTTTAGTTAATTGAAAGTTTATTTAAGTGTATTTACATGATTTATTATTAAAATAATAATTTTATATTTAAAAAGTTATTAGCTTGTTGGAGCTACCATACACTTTGGGCTACATGTATAGTGATTTCTCGTGGTCAATAATGAATTTTTACCATCTCATTTTATTTTCTGTTTTCTTTTTTTTATCATAGGCGACATGTGCTCTTCGAATTTGACCAGTGTATTGCTAATGACTCTTTTTTTTCTTTTTATTTCTTTCTATTATTCTAGTAAATACACTATAACCTTTATTATTATTGTTATTTCATATCTCTTTCTTGTCATGCACCGAACCCGATGGTACTAGGCTTTGCCCCTCTGAGCTCGTGACTTCTACTTTCCTTGTTTCTTTTTATTCGAAAAGCATGGCAATGAAGAGGCAAAAATGAGTGCAAGAAATGGTTCTTCAAGGGGAAGAATTTTTTTTAAGATCATGATAAAGATAGGAGAGGGAGGAGGTACATGGAAAATGATTGAGCATTCCGTATATAATGGAGGAGGTGCCATAGAAATATATGGTTGAATTATACATGTAAAAGAAGATTATTAAAACACAACTGAATAAAATAAAGACTAATCATTGAAGCCCCTCCTACAGTTTTTTTCATTTACCAGTACAGTGTAGTGGTCATTTTATCTTTCTCATTGAAAAATAAATACATGTAATTGGATTAGGATTATTTTAGTATTTTTATAATGCATATTAATTATTATTAATTTGTTTGGGAGTATTTTTATATATTTAATATTTTAATAAACAGTAAAATAAAATAAACTCTCAAAAGTAAAAAAAATAAATGATCTTAGATAGAGATATTTAAGTATTTTTATTTTTTCATACATGTTATAATTACATATGCATCTTTATACATTAAATTTATTGTAGGTAGAGACATTTGAATCTTTTAACCTTGATTTCTCTGGTTAATTAAAATTTTATTAGAGGTTATTAACATGTTTTATTATTAAAATAATAATTTTATATTTAAAAAGTTATTGGCTTGTTGGAGCTATAATACACTTTGGGCTACATATATGGTGGTTTCTCATGGTCAATAATGAATTTTTACTATCTCATTTTATTTTCTCTATCTTCTTTTTTTATTATAGGCGACATGTGTTTTTCGAATTTAACTGGTATATTGCTAGTGATTCTTTTTTTTATTTTATTTCTTTCTACTATTCTAGTAAATACACTATAACTTTTATTATTATTGTTATTTTGTATCCATACCTTTTAGTTTTAATTATTTTTTTTTAATATTTTTTTGTTGAAATTTTATTTATTTTCAAATAAAACTTCAACAAAAGATTATAAATTTTTTAAAAATTATAATGTAGGTAAGAAGATTTAAATAAATATAGATGAAATTTTCTTTCAGGATCCACCTCAACATTGATGAATTGAAGAACATTTAAAATATTATAAGTGAAAGAGGGTTGATAGTTAAAACAATAACCTTCATTATTATTGTTATTTCATATTCATACCTTTTAGTTTTAATTATTATTTTTTAATATTTTTTGTTGAAATTTTATTTATTTTCAAATAAAACTTCAACACAAGATTATAAAAAAAAAATTTAATTATAATATAGGTAAGAAGATTTAAATAAATACAGATAAAATTTTCTTTCAAGATCCACCTCGACATGGATGAATTGAAGAACAAAGGGTTTGAAATCATTGCATTCAATGTGTCTTGGTGATTAAATCTTAATTTTAATATTGATATTATAGGTTTCGATTTTACAGGTAATTTAGTTAAAAAAACACATTAATGGAATCCTCTCTCAAACCTCATTAATCGAATAATAGTATTTTAGACTCATTTTCTAAGCGGAACTAGTTAGTATGCCTAAACGATGCGACGTGATAGTTTTCTAAATTTTATTTTATTTAATTTATATGGAAATTAAAATAAGCCAGTGACTTCATCAATGATGCAAACAGGCAGCAACATACCGACATGCATGCAATAGATATGATAATTTTCCACTGTTATGATTACCCAAACTCAAGTAAGAGGGAGACGCATGCGGGATTTATATACGGAATTTACAAAAATGTGCCTACAGCTCAAGGTATGGGATCTCTATACAATCACAAATGGAGCTCTTCTTCTCCCCGTTTTCCTCCGCACAAATAGTAGGAAATGTGCCCGAAATGAGAGAACAGGATGCCAGGAGAGAGTGCAAAGACAAGGGATTAGTGAAGAAAAAACATGAACCCAGCTCCTATGTTAGCGAATCTCGAAAGCTACGTCAGCTTAAGGTCATGATGAAAACCAGACACTAAAGAGGAAGACTACAATATGCACAAGATAACCAGTGGAGGAGATTGATACGAAGTGCTCTCAAGCATAGTCCTTTGAGATGAGATTTCATCTTTTCTCCAACAGCCTGACCTTGTCGAGCAACTCCTGAATAGTATTTGATGCATCCTGCAAGGATACACCTCAAGAGTCATCCAACTATGACAAATAAGAGAAGAAAAAAAACAAATTAAAAAGCACAGGCAACAAATTCTCCCCAGTGGTGACAAGAGGGAGGGATAATGCAAAAAACCTTTAGCTTCTTTCTCAAACTCTCCTCCTCCTGGTCTCGTCGGTCCCTCTCCTCTGAGAATATATCAATCAGACTTTCCTGTTCCTTGTTCAATTCTTCAAGTTTTTGCTGTGCTTCCTGCAACTGAAGAAGCAGAAAGGGAATTAACGTTTCAGGAGATTTCAAATTCAACAAGCCATGTGGCAAACAATAGCACCTAAAGCATACAACTGGAATCCTATATTCCTGATATCCCATCCAACACATTAACTAATGGCAAGTGGAGATGTTGTATACCTGTATCTCAAGTGATTTACACTTCTCACACTGAAAACCACTCATGTACTTCCCTTGAGTCTCTCCTTCCAGTTTCTGTAATCTGCAAACCAAGGAAGGAGATAAATAAAATAGAAGGAAGCATAGTTCTTAAAAGATCAGAGGGAGAAAAAATCAACCTTTCTTTTAGCTCACGATTCTCTTGTTTCAAATGAGCAAGGGCATGATCCCTCTTATCAACATAACCCACCTGTCAATTAAACAGCCTGGATATCATTTCTGTAACTCCAACAAAAAATGCAGAGGCACAGAACACAAAGAAAGGATGGCAAACCTAAATCAATCTCAACATTTACTAAAAATAAGGAAATAAAATTGCTTGACAACATGAAGCACTTGACAGTTGACCAAGCCTTTCTGTTAATTATAATCAGATGTGACCTAAGATTTAAGGAGTAGAAAAATCTTCGACAGCTATCATTAACATGGTCTGCTTCTTTGCAATAGTTCTTCAAGCAGCTCAATGTAGATCTTTTAATGACCGGGGAGTCTCTGATCGACTTCAGACAAGGAACTTGTCAAAGGAGCTTTCTATCTCTAAAACTACCATCTGGGTTATTACCAGGGATAAGATCCCACATCACAAAAGAGACATAAAAAGGATAGCATTGGAAAACATCACCAGCTAAAAGTACACCAGAAAATAGAGATAAAAAGGACAGCATCTGGAAACATCATCAACTAAAAGCACCTTTCCACAAGTGTGGCCTGTAAATTGGCATAGAACTTATAAAAAAAATGATGCAAGAGAAGCAACCTTTGGTTGGGATCTTGTGTCTATTTGTGCCCCTCCAGAATCTTCAAAGTATGAGGACGAACATGTTTTAGGCAACCCATTTTTGTCAAAAGACTTGTTAGTAGGAGTGGTCTCTTGAGTGCTCCCATTTGCTTCTCTCATAAGAAGAGCAACACGCTCATCATCTTCACTACTCTCATCTTGAGCAGGAGGTGAAGGTCCCGAAGATACAGTGTTTTTTCCCAATTTGGTTGGGGTCTTTGTTCTAATATTCCCTTTATTGAAGGCATTTCCATTAACATACCCACGGTTAGAATGTGAGGGGAATATCTTACTGCTCAAACAAGTATACTTCTTTCTAGATTGAGAAGATGTGGGTGGTAGATCATCAGGAGAATTCTCTTCATTTGGAAAGACAACTTCGTGTGAGATCAGTAAGGGGGTAATAAGAAAGCTTTCAAAACTAGTATGCAATAGAAGAAGGCAATGCCTGATGCAAGACACCATATACTTGGAAACATTAAAACATCCCAAAATATACCTCTATCTGACTCATTTATCAGTTTCTTATTTCGCCTTGGAGCATAACCAATTTTGTGGCAGTAAGTGCACCTAAGAAAGTTGTGCACAGCTATTAGTAGGATTTAAACCTCACATATCCTGAAGAGCAATTGATACCAATCAGTTAGAAACATGAACAACAAACCAGTAATGCTTTTGCATTTGTACTAATCGAGCTTCAAGTCTTGCAAGAACTGTTGTGCGTTCAAATCCTTGCTTATCATGAGCTGGCTCAATAAAATTAGCTTCCAACACACCTGTCAGCAGAGATAGAATCATTAATGTTTACAAAGTATTAGAAATGGATAGTTGGGGGAATGGAATGCAAATATTTACCAATAACTCCACGTCCATCACTTCCAGCTGCATTCCAAAGCCTCCAAAATGGCTATAAAACAGACAGTGCTTTGTTAAGAACAATTGCAATCAATTAACTTTGTTTGGCGTACTCAAATTACAGCAACCCGATGCTTTGGGAATCAAATGTTTGTTGATAATTCAGATGGATTCTTTTAAATACATCTGCATATTAACATATTAAATACTTTCCATCTGCATGCTTTAAAGGACATGATAATTTGAAAAGAGAGAGTATTTAAAATGCATCGTCAACAAATTTATGAGTGCAACATTAAAAAATTGGGGTTGGCATTTTTTGCTGGATGCAAAAATATAAAAATGTCAAATCCAATGATACATGCAATTCATTTTCCCTCAATTATTCATTACCCCAAAGTATTTACGCCCACTTTCCAACTTTTACATGATTTTTCAGACCAAATTGCAGTATAAGTGCATACACTTTGTTAATTCCTCTAGCTTTTGCCATGGAACATTAATGAATCTGCTCATGGTTCAAACACATGTCTGTTCACAGTTCATTCACAAAATGAGAAATGGGGCACGTTGCTCAAACACATGTCTGTTCACAGTTCATTCATGAGAAATGGGGCATGTTGGGAACTTTTTGCTGACCATATTTCTAACCATACTCATCCATTCTGGAGAAGACACAAGCGCACAAAAGTTCGAACAAAGAAAAAGGGCCAAGAACCAAATATAAATGGACATAATAATTATAAAAAAAAAACACATCATCATGCATTCAGTATCACAGCATCACTGAGTTTTACAACAAAAAAGAAAAGAAAATCAATGATAATTTCTCTGAAAGCAAAACAAACCTTGATTAGTCGATTTTTGTGGTAAACATTGAACCCTTGAACATCGATGTGATGCTTTGCATCCTTCACAAAGCCAATGGTGACGACAGCAGTCATCTGCTGACAATAGATGCGAGCAATCAGTAACAGAATAAGCAAAGAAGAGAATTATCCAACCAAGTTAAGTTGTATTACATTTGTGTCTTTCGGAACACTGTCAGCACTAGGTTGTGGCCGGTACGTTATCTCTTGAGATAGCATCATATCATTCACTATATTGTGGTGCTCAACATCTTTTCCACGGAGAATGATTCGAAAGCTGGGAGGCAGTCTGAGATAGAGAATTGATGTATAATTCTGGAGGTTGACATGGAAGTAGATAAGCATCAACCAATCAGTTGCTAAACGAGAGATCAAGGATGTTTAAAACAGCCAAAGAAATAAGCCTGTCTAATTGAACAGGACAAATTAGTCAAACCATATTAATTTCCACAAATTTAAGCAGGTCACAAATGGAGTTATTCGGATTAATCCCCACTTTATATCAACCTGTTCCCTACATTCTTACAATTTCTTTTTCTTTTTTTTCTAAATAGTAAAGTAGATGCAAAAACATCTATGCCGTGTTAAACTTGTGAACTAAAAATGCCACTATAGGAATTTCCAAACAAAATGGTTTCAGCCAAAAAGAGTCTTTTTCAAGCATTTAACAATTTCATGTCGAGTTTCTCAAGATTTTGATAATATATCTTGATTACATTAAAAGGTAAAGAAATTGAAATTTCTTGCTACTTGAATTTCATAATCATTATGCTTTATGAAATTCCCCAAGTTAAACAATGAAGATCCAACGTGTTGCACTCAACAAAAACTAGTTCTATTAAAGTAGAAAGTGTAGAAAAGGTACAAAATAATGAATCATAGAAATAATGGTGTGGAGAGATTAGCTAAATCATTCTATTAAAGTTGAAAATGTGGATTACAGAATCAAAATTTGATCAGCTAGATAAAGCACAGATAATCAACCAGATATGAATTGTTAAGGAAATCAAAATTCTGATTAGAGAACAAAAATTAATCATTTGAATAAGAGCAACAGTATAGAGGGATTAGCTACCCTTAATGAATGCCTATAAGTAAGGAAGTGTCTGGAGTTGGGAAACTCTTTTGCCATTTGTATATGCTTCTCATCTCGATTGACGCCTCTTAGTTGGATATCCTGTCAGATTATACACCACATAAAAATACTCTCCAAAAGATCAGTTTCAAAATCTTATTTGGAATTAGATTAGACATTGAAGACATACATGAGGATCAGAGTCAAAATCAAGTTCCAACATGCCCTGGTCATCCTCCCAAAGATTGTATATAATTATACGTGTCCCATGATCTGACATAAGCTTAAACTATAAAGTATAAAAACACGAAGTTGATCTGACATAAGCTTAAACTATAAAGTACAAAAACACGAAGTTAACAAAAAAGAAGAAGAAGTTTACAGCATAAAAAATGATATGCATGAACTAGATAGACAATACAATGATAATTCTGAAAACTAGACCATCAAAGAGAAATAATGGAGACCAAACACAGAAGACAAGAGAAGAGCATGTACACAGGTGTATTATTATTTTTCTTTGTTTTACACTTCATCAACAGTAAATACCTGGCGAAGAAGGTCTGCCTCACTGGAAAATGGAGACCAATGAACTATTGTCTCCACATTTCTATTCCAATCACCAGTAGAAGACCGAAACATCCTGCTCCATTCCCGTCCCTTTCTTTCATAGTCAAGCTTCATAAAAATTCACAAAACAACAAAGTTTAGATGTGTATGACTTCATTGAAGGTTTTTAATTATTAATCTCCAGGAAACCATGATTCACCCTCCATAGTTAACACATAAAACTATCAGAAACATAAATGGTGAAAAATTGGAGTTAAAACAGTGACTAAGGTGTATTGATAACATGTAATCAAGACTGAACAGTTGCGTGTTGCTACCAAAATAGTAACAGAGGAGCTGAGAACCCAAATTTGGGCATTCCTCTTAACAAGATCCTTCTGTCTAAATTTCAATCATATGCTAGTATAACCTAATGCCAGCAACTCCAAATGGCCACTGTATGCAATACAGATAAGTTCGCTATGCATCATGCATGCCACACCGCATAGCACACAGATAAAAAAAAAGGAGCAAAACCACCAACATAGTGAAGGCCCAAAGTTCATGCTAAAAAGGAAAAAAGAAAAAATGCCCAATGATAACCAAAACCTAAAACCACTGTAAGAAAATGAGAGGTTTTCCTAAATGCAACTCTAAACACAATTAGGAACGGTGTAAAGAGGAGAGATCCTAGAAAACCAAAATCTTACTCCAAAGGAAGAAATTGTATAGTTTTTACTAGACTGTACGACACTTGATCTAAAATAGCTAACTCAACTAGAAAAAAAATTTAACACCAAATACAGTAACTGATCAATTTTGAGAACTATACAGAATAGCAAGCAATATTGTGAAGTTTAAGTCATTGGAAACTGTGGCACCAAGAGAGGATAGCAAAGATATTAATCATCCTAAAGATATCCAGAGTTTGCTGCTACATAATACAGATAAGATGGCATGTTTAGTCTGTGTGTCTGTGTGTTCAATGAATTAGAACGATCAATTAATTACCATGGGCACCACAATATCTTCTTTCCCTGTGTTCCTCAAAAAAGTGTATGATAGCAATCCAATGCTCTGTGTAGGACTAAAACCAAACAGAAAAAACTGTCAATATTCACCATCCACAAGGAAAAAAACAAAATGTCAACAACATGATTATAAGAAAAAAAAGAGCTCAAACAATTTGCCATCTTTTCCCTGACAACGTGAAAACACAATCACATCTGCTCCAAGCCTCATGGTACTTGTCTTAAACCCATTGCCATCTGAATAACAAAATATACATCGATTTAAGAAACTACAACCAGAAAAATAAAATGGATGCATCTTTCCCAAGAGACAATGATTTACATTGTCCAATGGTGTTAGCCACTTTGCTTTTTGCAGAATAACCCAAAGACATGCATTGTCGCAGTTTATCTGGATCCATTCCACCACCGTTATCTGTAACACAGAAAAAGCACCACAAAAGATACCACATATTAAGAATATAATAGCATAATCAAGAAAAAAAACTCTCATGGGAAGAAAACATGACATGAAGCAGAGAATATAATATGAAGCTGAAAATATCTCAGGCATCTAAGATTAAAAAAAAAGAAGAAGCACAACTGACACATCACATAATGACAAATAAAACATCTTCAAAGCATCCTGTTTATGACTAGAAAAATTAAGATTGAGAAAAACAAGCCCATTCCATAACAAATGAAGCAAAACAACTTGCATACACTTCGAAATTTGCCCAATATCACCAGTGATCCATTAAACTTCAAGTCAGAACTAAACCCAACAAGGATAAACACCAGCTAAGCAGAAATAAGCACATACCTTCAATCAAAAGCATTCTGCTCTGATCCTTCTTACTTTCAACCATATCTATGTTAACAAACCGGGCTCCATTGTCAAACTAACACGAAAACAAATAAACCATGAAAACTCAAAAGCTGCAAGTTTCACAACACGAAAGTAACCAGCACAAAAAACTAACCTCATCCAACGCATTGTCCAAAAGTTCAGCGAAAGCTGCAAAACGGAGAAGTACAAACAATTTTTTTTATGAAATCACAGTAAACCAAAACAAAATGATCAGTCCCCCATATGTAATCATCAATGTAGAAAAGAAAGGAATCAACTTTACCTCCGAGCGCCCATTTATGACTAGTTGCATTAGAATGCAGAAATTTTGGATGAACCCGAACATGATCCATTCCACCTGCAAGTTATATATATATATAAAAGATAAGCCTTTACAATGCACATTGCAATTAACAATAAATAAAAAACTGACTCAAATAATCAAATTAACAATAATAAGTGCAAATGTATCTTGCAGAATAAAATAAAAAAATTACCAAAAGATGAATCCCAATTAGCTCGAGGAGCACCCTCATAATCACCAGCTTTCCAGAACTGCTTACTACTTTGACCAGTCAAACTCACTCTCCTACTCTCCGTCGACTCCACCGCCATGATCTCCGCTTCAGAGGGCGTCTCCGAATCCGGCGGCGGCGTAATTGGAGCAAGAAATCCCAACGGCAACACAACCCCTAAATCCTCAAAATTCCTCCTCTTCTTCCTCCTCTTCTTCTTCTCAGTACCTCCATTAACACCACTAGGACCCCTCGGTCTCTTAGAGATGACACTATTTGCATCCATCTCGGATTCCGACTCACTCCCGCTACCACTGCTACTTTCACTGCTGCTACTGAGTTCGATTACCGCGGGAGGAACGCCGGAAACGGCGGCGTTTCGTCGATTGGGTAACGGCTCAACAATCTCACGCTTTACATTGCCACCCATGATGCCTAAAAACCAAAAGGTATGAGAAAAAATGAAGGAGATCTTTCTCGCCTTTGACTTTGGCTTTGCATGTGGCTTTTGAGAAAAAAGGAGTTTGGAGTTTTTTTTACTTGTTTGGAGAGTGGATGAAACGGCGTTGTCCGTTAAATGCAACGAGCGTGTGGCCTGTCTGTCTGTCTGTCTGTCTAGTTACTTTTACAGGGCAGGGCCTTGATATGTCAGCCTCGCGTGATGATCCTTTTTCCTTTCGGTCCAATCGAAAATTAATATGTCCACCAAACACACTTCTGTAAGATAGCATTTAATAACTCTTAATACATTTATTTAACTTGATCAGCATCATTAATTGATCGATTAATGTGGTCTGCCGTCACTTCAGCATTTCAAGGAATGTTGTCGGCACGATCTCAATTAAAATTAAATATCTTTATAAATATATTTATATGTTAAATATATTATAATTTAGATATTTATATTAAATTTCTTAAATATTTCTTGAGATGTTTACCTTAAAAAAATTTATACAAACATATTTCTCTAGTAACATACGAGATTATCACTTTAGATAATACAAATCTAACACAACATAAATATAATAGAAAATTTTAAAAATATTTAAGTTTGTAAAATAATATTTATTAGTTTTATCATATACGCATCATAGGAGCGCACCAAGTTTTCTGCAAAACAATGGTTCTAAGGATTTTTTTATCCTTGTCAAATAACTTAATAATTAAGTAACAAGAACATTAAAATATATTATAATGGCCTCAACTCTCAAGAAAAATATTTTTTTTTCATTAGAAGTGAAGTTATTTTATATAAAAAATGAGTTGTTTTTTTTTTAATATACAGAGAAGCAGCTGGAGGCCAAATAAACAGTTGGAAAAATTGTTATTATTGTTGTTTTATAAATTTGTAAATCTTTATTGAATAAAAAATTACCTGTATGGAATATTATCATGTAAAAATAAATATGCATAATTTTTTTTCTAAAAAAAAGATTGAGCTATTTATATAATAAGTATTGAATTGAGAGATATGACCTCAGTAGAAGTTTAAAAAAATTATTTGTTTAGAGTTACTTGAAGTTGTTGCTGTTGATGATTGAATCATTTATTCTCCAAGCATAATTGCCTGTCATATGGTAATTATTTATTCTTGAAGTGTAATTGTTTGTCATTTAGTGTAAGTTATCTTTCGGTAATTATCTGACGTGAGTTTAACAACAACACCTTTAAAGGATATAACAAACTAAATGAAATGAACTCAACTTTCTTTTTATAAAGAAAAACAATTCTAAGTTCAATAGTAAAAATAATGAAAAGAAAAACAACTCTTATAAAAACCAATAATAAAAAAACTCAAAAAAAAATTTAATTATTATTTTTTAATAAACTTAAAAACCAAAACATTAATTATTTATAATTTATTATGAATGCTTATTAATTATAATAAATATTCATTAATATATTAATACTCATAATTCATCCATAAATACGCGAGTTTTTCTCATATTAATATTTTAAAAAGAATAATAAAAATTTAAAAATTTAATAACCAAAAAAAATCACACTTGTTTTCAGAATAGAGTGACATAAAAAATAAATAAAAACAAAATATCATAAATTGAACAATTTATTTTTACTCTCACACAATTAATTTAATTTAATTAAAAAATAAAATTTTACTGATTTTTTCAGTGTCTGTTGAACTTGCACGAGTTCACAATTTTTTTTATTAATTAATTTTATATTTCACCATTATATATTAGATTTATTAAAAATTAAGTTTTATAATTATTTTTATTAACTTATGGTAGTCTCATAAATCAGATTCCAGACTTGGTATGCTAACTTGAAATGTCTTGGGTTTTTTTTTATTATTTTATATTAAATTAATTAAAAATTGAATTTTATTATTTTTTTCTTCTTCTTATCCTTGTCTATTTTTTATCTTTTAATTAAATAATATTAGTTTATTTTATCTACGTAAATTTATAATTCACATCATTGATTTTTATTAATATTTTTAAAGTACTATATCTTTTTTATGCTTAAAAAAATTAGTTGTATCCCCAGACCACGTAAAAACCTTTTTGCGAGCAAAAGATTATATACACGTGTGCCAGTTAATCACTTCAAGGGAAGTTATTTATTATTATTATTTCTAGTGGAATACAGATGGATTCAGGTAAAAATGAAAAAGTTTATTTAGCCTAGCCTAACTGCTCGAGCCCATTTATGTTAACCGGAGGAAGCAACTCACCCTCAGAGGCCCAAAGCTTGTTATCTATGAATGTCACTCAATCATTCAGGCCTGACCCAGGCCTCGAGACACCCCCATTTATCAAAACGAAAATATAGAATTTTTTTTTCCCAGGGATCCACGCTTTTGGAACTGTGTTCTAACTGAGTGTTAGGTAAAATTTAATTTTTAAAAAAATATTTTTTTTATTATATTAATTTGATGATATTAAAAATAATTTTTAAAAATAAAAATATATTCTTTTAATATATTTTTAAATACAAAACACTTTAAAAAACCACTAATATACTTTCAAAGAACCCCTAAATCTTTCTACTATTTTCTGCTTTTCTTTTATTGAAATTGTTGGTCAAATGAGGAGTTAAAAATTGTGAAGCCTGTGGATTTGAGGCTCCTTGATGCGACAATGACAGAAGAACAGGTGAAAGGTTGGAAAAGCGGTTATACACTGTGTTTTCAAAAAATTAAAAAATTAATTTATTAAAAATTATTTTTTTGTATATTTTGAATTGTATTAATGTATTAATTTAAAAAATAAAAAATATTATTTTAATATATTTTAAAACAAAAATAGTAATTATATTTTCAAACAGGCTAGACTGTTTCTTGGAGCTTTCATGCCGCTGAGATTAATAAAATTAAGAAGTTGCTGGCATCTATACATCTATATATACCATACCTCGATTTTTGACATGCAATCGTCACTATATAAATAAAAAAATATATATTCCTTCAGCCTACTCCGACTTGCTGAGCCCAAACCTTGTTGGTTTTCATTCAATCATATATATATATATATATATAAAGAGTGCTCCAATGTCATGAATACGTATAGCAGCACACCAGGGTCTAGATGAGCTCCATAATCAAAGGACTCAAGTTTCTTCTTTCTTAATTTAAAAATTATTTATCGATTTGAAGTAAATGTTCTTGCTTCCTTAGGAGAGCAAGGAAGCTGATGATTATATATGCAGATATTTCCATCGTTATAGGTCATTGCTAGACTATATGCTGCATCATGTTTGAATCTTGCAAGTGTTTATGTTATTAATTAATTAAATTAAATATCCTTGCGTGTATTTCTTTTCTTTTTTCTTTTTCCCTTGAGTTGAGGTGCATTTTCCCTCTTGTATTCCTTTGAATAAGCAACAAATATAGGTTATATTTTATGCATTGGGAACAAAACTCTAAAATGCATAGAATCCGGCAAACCAAAAATATGATTTGTAATTTATGTATGACTTATAAAATAAAATGAGTTCTTATCAAACCTGTAATCATGAAATCATGCCGGAACTAATTTTTCACCATCAAATTTAACAGTTTTTTAATAAAAACTTTTACTAGTATTTACATTAACATTATATTAATTTTGTTAATTTTAATGATGAAATTATGTTAATCCTACAAGTTTTGTTTGTTAATTCTTTCTTTTTTTTATATATTATTATTTTTATTAAATATATAATTGTTTTCTTGTATATTTTGGAATTAATGGATTTCATTGGTTAGTTTTTTCATAAATTGTTATTTTGTTATATATTTTTTTATGTGACAGGGTTGGGTTAATAGGTAGAGGGTAATTTTGTGAAGAAAAAAAACCCTTTTTTTAATAAATCATATGCAAATCAAATGTCAAAATCTATTGCTTTAGATTAAAAAAACAACAAAAAGACCCAACAATTTAATTATACGCTTCAATAAAATACGATTTTGAGCCGCATTTATCCATATAGTGGGTGCAAGTCAAGGTATCGACGGTGGCCGTTGATGGCTGCATGGGTTCTCCACTAATCATCAGGTTTCCACTTGTCAACTTTGTACAAAATCAAAGACAAATCTCTCACGTTAGTAGGAGAGTCGCCGCAGGATTGTCTGCCAATGGAAATGACACTCTAATAATAGTTTTTGATTTGAGGGAATTTTAACTCATTAATACCGTGTCAATTGACTAATTAATAATAATCCAGCCTCCAAATTATATATTAACCACGCAAATCCACCATTATTTTTTAATTGTTTTTTGGTAATCTCCTGGCTGCCACAGTCTTCCAAGATTGTTTTCGCTGACGTTCAGCATGGTTTTGACATCCTTTCTCGTATCTCATCTGTAGAAGCAAAAATCTCAACGCTAATAAAAACCATTTGGTATTTATTATTTCGTAATATTTAGGAATTGTTCATAGTCATCGCTAGTTAGTAATGTCCTGACCATTTGATTCTAATATATTTGCACTGTAACACCTACTAATAACATAAGGACAATTGCCTATAACAATTTATTCTGGTTTTTAAACCGGTCTAGTCATTCTTACTCTATTTTTATTTTTTATAAAATAAAAAATTATTATTTTTGTAAAAAAAATATATAATCAACGAATTCTAAATGTGTTTTTCTAAGTCAACTAAATTATTAAATTAATTTTAAAAAAATTACTCTATTTTTTCCTAAACTTGGTTTCATTCCGGTTTAAACCCAGTTCTAAAACTACACAATTAACATGTATATACGGTTATCATTTTTATTATTATTATTATTAAGGAAGCTTCAATGGATTTAATTTGGTGTCTATATATATATATATATATATTAAAAGATGATGCACCCGCACACGAGGTTCTAGCCCAGCAGTGGGAGGGGCTTGTCCCCTTCCTTCGCATCTGGGTTCGAGCCTTATCGTGCATGTCTGTCATCCCCGCGGTGCTTTACCTGCTCATTGGGCTTACAAGATGTTTAGTGGGTCGTAGGGATTAGTCGTGGTGCGCGTAAGCTGGCCCGGACACCCCACATAAATAAATAAAAAAAAAAGATGATGCACCCAGTTAAAACTTCTAATATAAAAAATTTGAGGGTCAAGACGTTTCATTCTCACATATAGTTAATAAAAAACTATGTATTAATTTATTAAGATATCCAAGGAGTTCAGAATCATACAATAAAAAAATAATTTAAAAAACAGCTCTCTCATACACCTAATAAACCCCACCCTCTCTCGATACCTCCTTGGAAAAACCCAGAATCTAAACGATGGCTGTTTTGTTCTGTTCTGATCATAGAACCATAATACGTTGTTAAGATGTGTTAACTGTAATATCATTACCATTTACTGCAGAATTCTCTTAATTTTCTCACTCCCCCCCGGTTAGTCCCACGGTATTATTATATATGTGTGTGTATTTAGTTCTTGAATTTTAGAGTGTAGGTTACGTTTTAAAATATATTTTGTTTATAAATATATTAAAATAATATATTTTTTAAATTTTATTTTTAATATTAATACTTCAAAACTTTCAAAAAATACTACAAAAATTAATTTTAAATAAAAAAATTATATAAAAATAGTTCCGACTGCAATTTCAATCACACCCGTCATGTAATATGTTCCAAATTTCATTAAATATAGAACTAAAAACTCCAAGATCCCAAACCAGAACCCTGATCAATGGGTAAGAGGGATCCATCTATATTTTGCTTTTACTAAAAGAATTAGCTTTCTACTTTAGTATTTAATTAATGCTAGCAATTCTTTTTATGACCTATTGAAAAAAAAATTGCATTGTTAATGCAAATACTTTTTATTGCATTAAAAACTAAGTTGAAATCCCACTTTACATGGACCACAAATTATAGGACTCCTTGAGATTTAGAAGCTAGCTAGTTTGCGAAGAATTAGAGGAGCTTGAAATATAAAGAAGAAAAACATGGGAAAGATCATATGCTAAGATTGGATGCATGGTGTTATTCCTACTTCACAGCTTATTATTCCATTTTATAACCTAATTTTATTATTTATAGACAAAATATTTTTAAATTATATTTTCTTATAAATGATGATGTTAAGTGTTAGCTTTATATTCACATCTGAAAAATATAGTTGAAAGTAGAAATTCTTCCTTTTTCTATTTAGTATAATCAAAATTTACCTTTTTTCTTCTCTCCATCGCCTATCAACAACTTTCATTAATTTTTAAAAAAAATTTTTGTTCATATTACACTTTTCAACCTGTAGATATTATCCATAAATAGAATATTCATTTCAAAAATTAATACAGTACTTAACAATTTAATTACTTGAATTCCTATCTGCTTTTTTTTTAAATTTATTTACTTGAATTTCTACTTGCTTCTTTTGATTTGAATTTATTTCTAACATTAATAATTCAAAAATAACATTCTAATAACATTTTGACTGTGTAAAAAAAAAAAACTCTATAGTCTTACTAAAAGCAAGGGAAAATGTCCTTTGTCTATATAAATTTAATAAACATGAAATGAGAATGAAAGCCTATAGAGTGAGAATAACAATATCTATTAAGAGAAACCAACTAATACATGTGTTATTATTTTTTGTTAAATTATCTATTTAAAAGTGTAATTATGATTGCTTTTCAAAGTATTTTTCATATTAAAATGCATCAAAATGATATATTTTTTTATTTTTTTAAAAAATTATTTTTGAGATCAATACATCAAAACAATCTAAAATATATAAAAAAAATTAATTTTTTTAAAAATATGGTTTATAAAAAATTTAAAAAAATATTTTATTTATAAAATAACCTCAAGCCTTAAAGATTTTTGCTTTGCTAGATAGTATTATAATCTTGATTGTGTAAAATGAAAAAAAAAAACTCCATAGTCTTAATTGTTTTTTGCTTTGTTAGATAATATTACAAGCTTGCTTAACATTCATTTGAAATCAAATTATTGTTGGTATCTACTGGTGGATATATGATTTGCAGCATCTGTCTAGCTAAACACGTCCATTTTACCAACAACTCTAGATACGTACCTTACTTTGGGTATTGTAGCTAAACACGTCCATTTTATTAACAACTTTAGATACATCCTTATTTCGAGAGTGTTGGGTATTGTATTGCTGTTTTTTTTTTTAAAAAAGATAAAATGATTTTGTTTTAAATTTTTTTGATATATTGATATCTAAAATAAATATTAAAAAATAAAAATATATTATTTTAATAAAATTTCAAACAAAACAATAATACTTCAAAAAAAATTGCAATCTTTATTAATAGCATTAAAATATTGGTTATTTAGGTAACATTCTGGGAAGTTCTCGTGTTATACTTTTGCTGAAGGGGATTGATGACAATTTTGAATCCCATTTATAAATATATGTTCATCAAAGTCAAAAGGGAACTTGACAATAAAGAAAGTTGCATATAATAAGTTCGATTGATGGGTAAGCAAGTTGTCGAGTAGATGTACGTGTCGCCTAGAAATTAAATTAAAAATCTGAAAAAAAAATACTTTGTGAGGAAGATAACAGCCAGTCAGACACCGTCTAAAGAAAGTCATAAATTTTATTTTCCCGTTTGAGAGTGTAATGAAGGATTTTTTAAAAAAAAATTCAATATATGATATAAAAAACTAGAAAAAAATAATTTTTTATAGAAATATAGTCATACCACAACTACAGACATTGAGAATACAGAATAAGCTTACTTTTTATTTCTTTCATTTACAAGTCTACAAGTGGTAGAGAAGAGAGGTATCCCTGGTTTTGTCAACGATTAGTCCACGTTTTCCGACTCTTTATGTCAACTCACCTCTTAAATTTAATATGAGGTGAAGAGAAAGGAAGCCTGGAAATTGCACTAATCATTGGATTATAATCTTAACTAATCCAATAACTCATAACTCCTTTTATTTTAGTATTACTCCTTTTTTTTTTTTAATTAGAAGAGAATGTTTGGGTCTGTGTTTACATTTTTTTTATTTAATCATGATTTTATTCATTTTGGTTATAAAATAAAATGTAATTTTTTTTTTTGGATCCCACTAATAAATGTGTTTTGAAATCAATTTTTGAGAAGCTACTTTCACATGCTTTTGCTAGGTTTCTTATCTGCTTTTCATTGAGTTGTATTTTATTATTGTTGAATTTGCTATACAGACCAAAATAACCTCATCCTCCTTTGAACTAATAAAAAAATCAATGTTGGGTAGTTTTTGCATAAGTTGAAAATTTGACGAGACCCAAGTTTTAGTACCTGTAAATTATAAAAATGTACATATGTTGTAATTCTCACTAATTATTTATATAATTTGATCCTTATCTCAATTTTATTTGTGAGAATTTTTTTAATTGATCTGATTTTATGTTCGTAACCTCATGAAAAAATACCCAATAAAAAAATAAAAAAGATTATAAAACTCTTTAAAAGTATTATGTTAAGTTCTCAAATTCGTAGTCCAGATTATTAGATCTAAAGCATCTAATATATATAAACTATAAAATTTAATTTTTAATCAATTAAATATTAAAGAATAAAATTGAAAAAATAAATAATTATACAAAAGGATTAAAAAATAGCAATTAGAGACAATTTTGAAAGAAAAAATAAATTTTATATTTGATTGAAAAGTGAAATTAAAAAGAAAAATCATTTTACTAAAAGAACAAAAAAAATTATGATCAAAACTGACATAACAATAAAAATAATATTTTGATTGAAAGGTAAAATTAAAAAAAATAATAACTTTAACTAAATGACCAAGAAAAAAATTAAAAATTAAAATAATAAGAATCAAATTAGAAAATATAATGTCATCAATTTGAATGAAGGATAATATTGAAACTCAATGAAACTTTTACTAAATGATTAAAAAAATATTAAAAATTAAAATAATAAAAATTAAATTAAAAAATATAATACCATCAATTTGAATGAAGGATAACATTAAGACTCAATGAAACTTTTACAAAAGAATGAAGGAAAAAAACAAATATCCAAAAAATAAGGACCAAAATAAAAAATATAATTATTTAATAAATTAAGATTAAAGGATGCAATTGAAAATAAATAATTTTTTATTAAAAAACTAAGATAAAAAATTAAAAAATTAAAAGAATAAATATTAAAATTAAAATACCAACCATTAAAAGATCTAAATTATAATTTTTTTCTAAAAAGATAACATATTGATAACAAACTAAACTACCATAAAATAACAAAAGCCACAATAATAAAAGAACCAAAAAAAAAAAAAAGCCACAATAATAAAAGATGAATATAATAATAAAAAAAATTAAATGTCAGGACATACCGTAATTATTGCTTACAGGGAGAGTGTGCCTCCCACAAGTCCATCACACACTTCTTTTTCTTTTTTCTAGGGCAAATACTATATATATATATATATATATATATATATTTGTCTAAATATAAAATTATCCATCATTTTATATGATAATCATTAAAAAAAACCATTTTAAAAGCATCAAATTACACTTAATACAAGTATTACAATTTTTTGTTCGTAAAAGTTTTCTATCTTTTCACCGTGAATTTGTAACGGGAAAACACATGCACGCTTGACGACACAAATGCATGTACATTTGCATCGAGTAAGACAAGGGTGCTCAAAAATTTTGTGGTCTCTGCGAGCTCTTACATTAGTTAAGCTTGTCGATGGGAGATGTTTAAGGAATTATTTAATATACGTATTTTATTCAAATTGAAAGTGCTTCAGAATTGTGATCTCAGTGTTCCCGTATATTATTATAAATAAAGCTGCTGGTGAAAACATTGTTTTCCACACCTCTTACCTATTGTCAATGTGAATTATAATACTAATTTATAATTTTTTTATTGATTTGTTTAATTTAATCCTGTATATTTTTTTATAGGAATTTAGATTAAATAATTTATTTTAATTTTTATTTATATAGTCATTACAGTATAAAAAAAATCCCAACATCAAGTTGGCATAAAAAAATATCCCAACATTATATATATTTTATGTTTTACAAAGATTAGTTAAATAAAAAAATAATTTTTTTTAAAAAATAGGTTATTAAACATTTTAGAATCAATAACTCGATTTGTGAATTTGATAAAATAACATTGTTTGCCTCTATTTGTGGATTTAGCGGTGTACTTTTTTTTAATATAATTAAACTTGATTATGCGATTATCTATTTTTTATCATATAGTTAAGAAAATATTATTTTAAAGCATATTATTAAATTTTATAAAGTCTGTGGGCCTGTTGACTAGTATGATGAGTTTAACTTTGTTTTTATAATTTTTTTTTTAATTTCATGCTTTGATAGTAGACTAATTAAAAATTAAGTTTCATAATTTGTCTCGTTTTGTTTTCTATGGGGTTATAAGATTCTTAATTGTTTTTTTAATATTGGTTTGATGCTCAATTTTGCAATCATTTATTTTTGTTATCATATAGTTAAATAAAAAATAGTTTAAAAAATATTATTATTAGTTAGGTAACCTGCGCTCCATTAAAGGGTAATATATTTTTATCTCTTATTAAAAAAATTATACATGCTAGTTTTTTTAATACATTTTTGCAGCTAAACAAATTGAGAATTGTATGCTAATAGATTTAAAAAAAAATCATTAACGCTAGCTAAAAATAAAACCAAAAAAATTAAAAAATAGATGTAGATCAAGATATTTAATCTTGCGAAACGAGATATTTATCTAGTTGTGTTTGCTAAATCTTGTTAATCAAAATAATTTATTATTCAAATCAAATAATAATAGAAGTGGATATACACATTAAATGTTTGAATAAAATAAAAAGAAAAAAGTACTATACAAGGTTGAATATATTAAAAAACATCTTAAATTTGAGTTTGTTTTTTAATAAAACTAATCTATACAAACGGTTAAATAGAAATAATATGTGAATTAGAAATCGCTTCCAAAATTAAACACTCACAAAATAATTTTAAAAAAACCTTTATCCAAAAAAGATTAAATAAGAAAATTTTAAAAAAAATCACATATAGTGATATTAATTGAAACATAAATTTAAAAATTATTTTAAAAAATACATATTAAAAAAAGGTATAAAAAAATTAAAAAAATAGTATTTATATTGTGACTTAACTTGTTAAACATGTGATTCAGATCATGGGTTAAAACAAGTTAAATAATTTTTTTCTCTTAAATCTATACTTAAGTTATATACAAGAGTAAAAAAAGAGCTAAAAATAACCTTCCTTTGAAAAAGGCTCTATAAAAAAAATAAAAAAGAGAATGAATATCAATCTAAATATAAATAAAAAAATATTTTAAAAAATTACAAAAGCATTGATTTAAAAAAAATAAGAATAAAAACAATTTTAAAAAATAAAAACAAGATCAAGTGTTGTTGGATTTGATAAGTCAAAGTGGATCGGTGCGTGTGAGCCCTTTTTTTCATGTTGTATATAATAATGCTTTGCCTGATTATTCTAGAATCCAATCATTGTGGCTAAAAAATTAGATTATATAGTTTTTTAATTTAATAACACTTAGAAAAAATCCAAGGAACCATAATAAACTTATTTATTGCATCTAAAAACCCAAAACAATCATTCTAAAACTTAAAATTAACCCAAAACAAAAAAAAATTCAAGTTCAAATATGTTTTCAAGCAATTTCAAGGTTAAAAACAACCTAATATGACATACTTTCATTAAATAAAATCATTTTATAAAAGATTAACGGCTTTGATGATCTAATTTTTTATTTTTTTATACTAGAATTTGGTGACCTTTCTTTTTTGCCTCTCAAACTAGAAATTAAAAAATAATAAAATAAATTTTTATATTAAATTAAAACTAATAAAATATTGAGATACTAAACATTTATAATTTCTAAAATATAAGGATCAAATGTTTTGTATTAGCTTTGAAACTATTACTTATTTATAATGTTTTTTCTAGTTTGATTTTCAATCTTTTTATTTTATTATTAGCCAATAGATTTTATTTAATTTCCTATGAATATGGCTTAAAAAGAATGTAATAGCACAAAAAAAAGTTTCAGAATTAAATAAAAAAATAAAAATAAAATTACATAATTAATCCACGCTAATATATAAAAGGATAAACAGTGCAATCTTCCAAAAGAGAAACCCAAGCCTTTTAGTTTTCCCCATAATATTACAGCTACTGTTAAAGACGCCCACCTGGCAATTAGGAGGAGGAGGAGTTAGAATAATCAAATAAGGACGAAGTGGCCATCTTTTCTATGAGTACTTCCTTTGTCATGATGGGGTTTCTTCAAGTCATATTCAAAATCTTGATGCTCCAAAGTGGCGTTGACAATTGTTATTTTCCATGGGGGAGTAAATACATGGGGGTGGGAGTATATGCCATGCCGTGCCTAGCCTATGCTATATAACAGTGCCGCCTCTCCTTCGCAGAGATTGTTCAAGTTTTTATGCCACCTCTCTCGACTTTCAAAACATATCTCGTGCGGGGTTTTCTGCCTGATGATCTTAATTTCCCATCCTTATCTTCACTGGGTGTTGGATTCTCTGAGAGTTAAAGATATTTTACAAGAGATAAGAACCCTTCCCACCCTTCTCTTTCACCTTCATAATCTCCATCTTCTAGCTTCTTTACCATCTTGTCGATAATCCTTCAGTCAACAGTTGCAAAGCTTAATTATAAAAGGGACTTAGGTCTGTTGATTTCTGTTTCTCGTTCTTTAGCTTTATTGGTCTTTCTGTAGAAAGAATGGATGCTGTGAAGGACACTAAATGGAAGAAAAGCCTGTTTATGAGGGCGTGGTATCGATCGCTCACTGCTGGCCGCGACAAATCGTCAAAGAATTCTCTCATCTCGTTCACAAAGAGCAAGTCATGGCACTGCACCAGAGTACCAAGTGATCAAGAAGATGGTATTAGTGCTAATAACAAGTCAAAAAAGAAAACTCAAGTAGCTCCAGACGGTTGCTTTTCAGTCTATGTAGGGGCTGAAAAACAAAGGTTTGCAGTCAAGGCAGAGTTTGCTAACCATCAACTGTTCAAAATGTTGCTAGAAGATGCTGAACTGGAATATGGACACAATAGTGAAGGTCCAATAATGCTTCCCTGTGATGTTGATTTTTTCTACAAAGTCTTGGCGGAGATGGAGAGCGAAGAAGTTGATGATATTATGAATAATCCTCCAAGTTGCAGCTCATTAGCCCTTTGCAGCCCTGCTCGTCGCTTCAATTCTAGAAAGGATGGTTATGGTGCATATAGGATTCTCAGTCCTTCAAGGATACTGAAGCTGACTTAGTTATCTATATATATATATAGCCATCGACATGATCAAAAAGTCCGTCCTTAATCTCTGGTTTTAAGCACAGATCGCTGGTTCTATTGACCTAGGAAGCTTGTTTATTTGTACTTGTGTTTATGATCAATATATATAGCAAAACGATTACTGTACAGTCTCCTCAGAATTCTGTACTGTTATTTACATAATAGAAAAACAACTCTATGGTTCTACAATTAATAGCCAT
>NW_011507672.1:0-1096 GCF_000495115.2 Populus euphratica | reverse complement strand
TTTATTTTGGTTAATTTTTATTTGGGCTGCAAAGGGGGCTCAGAAATGGTGGTGATGTAGCCCTGCTTCGAACTTTTGATATTGATTTGTAAAGCAATTACTTCCATTTGTAAAGCACTACAAAATGATTGAATTGTCTTGAAAAGTAATATTTATTTAATTAAGGTTTAAGATTTTTTTTTATTACATTTTCACATTTTAAAAATGATTGAAATGTTCTTAAAAAGTAAAATTTTTCAACCGGTGTTTAAGGGGTTTCTTGTATTTTAATCCTGATTTTTTGGTTATAAAAAAGTTGATTGAATGATAGTTTGGTATTTTTTTACATATATCAAATATTAATTAAAAAAAATATATGCATTATACATGCTAGCATGTGCGCTGTTTATTTTATTTGGTGTGCGCTGTTTATTTTATTTGGTGTGCACATAAAGGGACATTTTGATATAGTTTAGCTATTAATTTTTTATGAAAAACCTTTGATTTGTGCTTGGGTTTGATGGGGAGACCATTTGGGCAAGATGGTGTTTTTCCTTTGAATTTAACTTGTGTTACATTTGACTATAATGAGTTTCTAACATACGATAGTTTTAGACATTCTTGGTTTGTACATGATGATGGGTTCGATCCAATCTCTTTGATAGTTCATTTGATTAAATCAAGTTAACCTATGTATGAGTCTAATTTGGGCAGTAAAATAAGCTTGTATCAAATCTGATTTAAGTTATATTAATGATTATGAGTTTGAGTCACATGTGGTTTAAAGTTAATTTGGACTAATTAAGATGTTTGAATTATTTTCTTATAAGGATCAATAAAATATTATCCTAAAATTGAAAGATAAATTTGTTTATTAGTATCCTTTTTATTTAGGAGAATATTTAGTAACAAATGAGAAAGTTTCCTAGTCATGTAAGGAAGCTAAAGAGGCAGTCAAATCTAAATTCTAAACTTTAAAGGATTATTTAATGCTAAAGATTTGATTTTTCTAGTCAAGGAAGAAAAGTGATTGGCGGTTACAAGGAGAATTAATTTTCAAGAATATTTTCCATGTTCTAAAGGGAAATCCTAATTCTATAAAGAAAGAAAACTTTAA
>NW_011507671.1:0-1097 GCF_000495115.2 Populus euphratica | reverse complement strand
GTTTTCAATTTAGTCCTTTAATTCTAATTTGTTATATATTTTTTGTTTTTCAATTTGGTCCTTATTATTTTGATTTCTGATTATTTTTTCTTGACCCTTTTGTAAAAGCTTTTGATTTCATCATTCAATTCAAGTTTATGGTGTATTATTTTATTCCAATTTGATCCAATTCTTTTGGGTTTTTTGTTTTTTTGATAAAGTTATTTTTCTTTTCAATTTAACTTTCCAATCAAAAATTTATAATTATCATCTAATTTATTTTTTATTTTGATTTTCACATTGATTCTTTTAATTACTATTTTTTTCTATCGTTTTATGTAATTTTTTTCAATTACATCTTTCAATGTTTTATTTTCTTGGAATTGGGCTTCATAGTTTTTTCATATATGCTGCATTTAGTTTAATTACCCGGCACAGAGCTAAAAAGTTAACACGGGTCAATATTTTAAAAAAAAAATTAGCTTTGTGGTTTTCTTCAAAAAAATTATCAGAGTATTTTAATCTCATCACCTAAATTACCGGTTTTGTAAGATAATCTTGGTTGGCCCGCCCCTTATCACTCGTGTTATATGTTTATCATGTTATCTTGGGTTAACTCGAGCATTTTTAAACTAATTTTGTACTTTTAAATGTTTTTTAGGTTATCATAGTCTTTTTTTAAAACTATTTGTTTACCATTGTTTTCTACTTTTTTTATTATTTAATTAAAATAAAATTAATTTATTAAACCTGTGAAAACTATAACCTAAAATTTTTTTCCTTGAAATGCATTTACGTCCCTAAACACTTAAAAAAAATTATGGATCTTTGGTATATCATTGACCAACTTGTATTGTGTTCAGCCTGTTTGGAAGTGTAGTTATAATTGTTTTTTAAAGTGCTTTTTATTTATAAATATATCAAAATAATTTTTTTAATTTTTTAATTATTTTTTATATTAGCACATTAAAATAATATAAAAGTACTAAAAAATATTAATTTTAAATAAAAAATAAAATATTAAAATATTAATTGTTTTTAAAAAAATATTTTAACAACACAAAACGGGTGAAGAGAACAGGATGGAAGGTTGAGGACAGCAAAGCAGATGTTTATGC
>NW_011507637.1:0-1118 GCF_000495115.2 Populus euphratica | reverse complement strand
GTTCTTAGAACATATCACACCATAATTAGCAAGTTTGCTATTATCTGAATATCATTTTTATTTTTACAACATTTGCGTCAATCTTATATTATTGCCCAGGATCCTCAATTAACTAAATGCTAGTTAGATAAAAAAAATTTCAATTGTACAAATTACTTTAATGGTACCTTTAATTCTTGAAAAAAAGATTGAAAGTACTTAAACCTGAGCATGCCTTCCCTTCATTTCCTTGAATAGTCATTTTCTTCTTCTTGGTTTTTTTTTAAATATAAATATCTAGATCAATTTATGAATTAATTTATATGTATTTCAACTAATTCTATAAATCTTAGAGAATATTATCCCTACTTTATCATTCTTGCCACTTTCATCAACTTCAATAGTTTCCTTGTCTATGGCAGTAATGTTTTCAACCAAAAAGTGATATTTTCACTTAGATATGCATGATGAATATTTCTTATTGTTGTAAAATATTTAAATAAATTATGAAATATGTACAAGTAAATTTTGTTTCAAAGATGTGTTTTTATTTAAATAAATATTATTGTAAATTTTCCAATAATAATGTCAGAAAAGTGTTTGTATGAAGGCTAAAGAGAAGCATGAATAAATTATTACAAAGACACAAAGACTATGAAAGTGATAGACAATGATATTTATATATAAATGAAACAGAGATGAAGAAGAAGCAAAGAGTAGAAAGGAAAAAGAACAGAGAATAAATCTGTTATACAGAGAAGCAGAAGATGAAATTCATACATTGTTATTCTATTACATTACTCATCCTCGGTTTATATATGCAGTATTGGAAAGATACCACACGGAGAATGTTCACTCAATATAATGCTAACAGATTCTCTTTTCTAACAAACAATACTAACAGTATTCTAACAATATTAATTGCTAATCTTTTGACACTTGGCATCATTAGGACCGTTGATATCTTTGCATGCCCCCTCAATCACAGGCTGGGAAGAGCTAAGCATGAGATTGGAGCAATGATACTGAAACAAAGAAATGGAAATTCCTTTAGTGAGGATATATCAGTAGAGGAGACATGTTGGACTAGTAAGTCATTCGTGATAACCCGTTCCCTAACAAAATGATAATTGATCCGG
>NW_011507669.1:0-1098 GCF_000495115.2 Populus euphratica | reverse complement strand
AATAATAATATCAACTAATTTTTTACTATTTTAATATTTTTAAATAATTTTTTTTAAAAAAAAGTTCTATAATTTTAAAAATTTAATCATGCTTCTTCCGCTATAGGGTCAAGAACTTTTTGTAAAGGTGTTAGAAGAAACTCTAGGGGGGTAGTACTTTGATCCTGATCTGCACTTGCATGGTCTTTCATTTTTTTGCACAGGTTCGTATTTAATTACTTGGTTCATTATCAAATACCAGATGTTGTTTCCCAGATGCTTGACTCGGTGCATATTTTTAGCTCAGGCAAGCTCTTCAAGGGCTCCTTCAATCTCAAATGATGTTTATCGCTATGTACAAATGGGGTTCTCTGAACAGTTGGTGATTCGAGCAATTAATGAAAACAGTATATCATCCTTCAAATCACTATCATCTCTCTCTGTTTTTTTTTTTTTTTTAATTATTATTATTATGATTCAAGCAATTGAAGAAAATGGAAATTGAAGCTTTTGGCCTCACTGTTTCTAGAGAAAGATGAAGCATTAATTTTAAATGCTTTTTTAAATGTTTTTTATTTAAAAATATATCAAAATAATATTTTTTTATTTTTTAAAAATCATTTTAAACCTTGTGATTTCTTCTACAGATAATAGATAGAAGCTGCAATATGATATGCATGACTCAAAATGAGCATAGCCTGACATCAACATTGAGCAAAGGTGTATTCTGGTAGTTAATGTACTTTCATTCGGGGAAGGTCATCACAGGAGTTATTTATCTCATGTACATCACCTGGATTTTCAATCAGTGTTCGACTTTAATTGCCTGTGTTTCTGCAAGACCAAGTTTTTTATCCTTCTTTCGGAGAATCAAAATGCTGGACTAGTTCCACCAGAGGAGATGGCTGCTGAATCTTTTCAAAAATGTATATAAATTACGTTAAAAACTATTTTCTGGGTGGCATAACCAAACTGGATCAGAAGACTTGTATACTAGGATACCTATGATTCTGGCTTGCTGTTTAAACTATTTTCATGCTGATTATTTATGTCCTCTTTAATCCACCATGAAGCAGATGTGTATTAGTCCTAATTGCAGGTCCCCCTGCCCAAGTAACA
>NW_011507668.1:0-1098 GCF_000495115.2 Populus euphratica | reverse complement strand
GCTTTACTTAAGCTTGCAATGTTTACAGGTTATTGCCGGTTCTAACCCAAGGCTTCTTACGTCAGCTTGCAATGTTTACAGGTTATTGCCGGTTCTAACCCAAGGCTTCTTACGTCAGCTTGCAATGTTTACAGGTTATTGCCGGTTCTAACCCAAGGCTTCTTACGTCAGCTTGCAATGTTTACAGGCTATTGCCGGTTCTGTTGCTTATGTGCGAATATTTTATTTAAGCGGGAGGCAGTCGACTCTCCCGGGAAATGAATACGAAACTTCAGTTCCCTGAACGGGACTTCAGTTGGATGACACGTGAGCATTTGCGGCTGTGGAAGTTTGAAAAAAAACTTAAACAAATATTAAATTTATCTTTTCAAGTATTTTTAATAATTTTAATATATTGATGTTGAAAAATAGCTTGAATTATTCTATATGTGATGTAACGTGTTATAACTTATTTCTATATTATTTTTTAAATTTATTTTTTAAAAAATACAATAATAAAAATAAAAATACTAGTTTTTTAGCAAACACAAGCTAAGATAATTTCAAATACAGAGGAAGACTAAGCTGAATTAGGAGTGTAATTGTATCTTATTGTATCAAAAAATAAAAAACAGTGCAAATTTAAAGTTAAATAAAATAATTATTAAAATAATTTATATAAAAATTAAGTTTTGAGATATAATTATATTTTTAAGAGGTTATTTCAATTTAATCATGGGTTAAATTTAAAAATTAATTGTATTTAAGATTTAATTTAGGTCAAATTAAATGATTTAATTATGTGTAAAGATTTAATTATAGTTTAAATTATTCAAATTAATTTTATTAGAAATTTAATTTGTAAACAATTAAGTTTGAGAGCTTAATTTAAATTTAATTAAAAAAATTAAAATTTTTGAAAACCAACTTAATTTTTATAAAATTAATTTGTTAAAACTAAAGATAAAATTTTAATAAAATTAAAGTTTAGAGTTGATTAGAAGTTACATGAAAGAAATTCATATAAACTTTGTTGAATAAAACATCAAACTTTAAAAACTTAATTAAAAATCAAGAATAAAATTAAGATAGTAAGTGAGGTATTTGTGAGATAGTAAG
>NW_011507667.1:0-1099 GCF_000495115.2 Populus euphratica | reverse complement strand
AGAGCCCAATCTCTCCAATTAAATAAATATTGAAGAATAAAATTGAAAAATAAAAGAGGATGAAATCATTAAAAAATAAAATTTAAAATTTATCTTTAATAAAAAAATAACAATAAAAAGAACTTTGGGAACCAAATATGACAAACGAGAAAATTAAAGGAGAATAAAATTAAAAACATTAATTTTATAAATAACTTTGAATTAAATAATTGGTGATCAAAATAAAAGGGATTAATTTTGAAGGAAAAATAAATTAAAGGGCTGCTATAAAAAATAAATAGGTCAAGTGTAGAGATTTTAGAGGGGAAAGAAAAGAAAAAGAAAGAAAAGGTCGTTGGTATCATAACAAAGGTCTATTATTCACATGCTCCATCCAAGGATAAATATGCTACCGAAATGATTCTAACACCGCCTAGGAAGCCCTTATTTGGCAACTGTAACACCCACTTTCCAATCTAAATTAATAATTTATATTTATTAAACTATCAAATTGTTTTTTTTATCTATTTATTATGATAAAAAAATTAGAATGAAATTACAAAAAAAAACACTAAAAGTCAATTAAAGATTTATTTTAATTTAATAATAATTGAGTCATTTTATTTATTTTAAACAATGAAAAATCAAAACAGCCTCTGGATGCCAATTTAAAATTTTTACTTTTTAATAATATATTAGTTATTTTATTTATAACAAAACAAAATATAAAAATACATTTTATCCATAAACTTATTAATTAATTGTTATAATTCACAATAATAATTTAAGTAGAAATGAATTTAAAACTATATTATTTTACTATTTTACTCCGTTTAACATTTTTGTTTATTATCATTAAATTAAATTCCTGTTTGGAATTATAGGAGAGGTTATGGTTTAAAGTATTTTTTTATTTAAAATTATATTAAAATAATATTTTTTTTATTTTTTAAAAATTAATTTTTATATCAACATATTAAAAAAATTAGTCACCATTTTCTCCAACAATCTCTAAGGCTTGAAAGCCACCACCTCCACGACAGCTGGGGCTTGACAGACCACCCATAAAATAAGAGCGAAATGGCAAGCCCAGAGTGTAAAATACCTGTTAATTGCTTGG
>NW_011507666.1:0-1099 GCF_000495115.2 Populus euphratica | reverse complement strand
CTCCCTTTAATTAGGACGAGCTGCAAAGATCCATAACTGACTAACAGCAAGATGAAGGTGGGCAGTTAGAGCAAGACGATAACGACCATACCACGAAAAAACCCATCCTTGCAGAGATAGGGACTGCCCAGGTAGGAGCCAACCAGAACATATAAGTACACTAGCATCCAAGAATAGGGCAGCGAACATGAAAAACTCGACCATATTAAAGGAAGGATCATGCGACAGCTGCTCCACCCATGCAGAAATGAGGAATCATGAGAGTCCAGAACACTGTAGCTGGCAGTCAAGCCAAGACAAGGGAAATAAAGCCGAGACAAGGAGATAAGCTGAAGGCAACATTATATTAGCCAGGAAGGCAATGAAGACAGCCCAGCCATACAGAGAAACCGCCAATTATTCATGCCAAAACAGAACCGTAGGATAACTAGCAAGAATAGCTGCTCAACCCCCATGCCATGCACTCAGCCCAGCCATGCCGAGACACCACCAGCTGACGTGGATAGCTGTAGGGCAGATTGAGGAATGAATCATTAGCAGGAGAGACCAGATCAGGAGTTCACATGTTGTAGCTCTTGCAGAGACGTATGAAACCTTCCTTGCAGATATAGGGCCAGCCAATCAAATAAGGACACAAGCCGGACGAAGCAGGAATCATGTGGAGACAATTTCTGCCATTCATGTGGAGACAGCTATCATTAGCAGAAATAGAGCCAGCCTAGTGGGAGACCATCAATAGCTCATCCAAGCAGATACAAAAGTGGCAATAGCTCATCCAAGCAGATATAAGGAATAGGGAAATGAAAACAAATGTCTAAAGATCAACCAGGAGAGTAAAACCGGTGTAGGCAGCCAACAGTTAAATTACCAATCAGTTAAGGCCACATGAAAGAGCACGCACAGCCCTTTCATCATTACATCCAGAGAATGAAATGTAGCCAATCAGAGGTTCCCAACCAGCCCAATTGAATGGAAGACCATGCAGTGCCCATGCAAAGCCGAGAAACCATGCACGTTCAGCTCACAACATGTGAGGCCAAATAGAAATGCCAAGAATTAATCAAAGTAAAAGAACGTGAAACATATGCAAGCTTATGCA
>NW_011507664.1:0-1100 GCF_000495115.2 Populus euphratica | reverse complement strand
AATTCCACTGTAATTACATCCTGTTTTTTCTGTAGTTGACGCCGAGAAACAAATTATCAAGTAGAAAATATCGCCATAACCAGTGCAATGCCATTGTGCCAATAGTACTGTCCGAAAGTGCAATCAAGGTAGAAGAAAATTCAAGCTAACACACTATGCGTTTATTTTTAAATTTTGAAAGGAACCCATTTTCCATGCTTTACTGTTAAATTAGTCCTTTCCGTATCTGTTATCTTTTTCCTCTTGTCACCTCCATATTAGTCAGTTTCATACATGTGAATGTGATAATATCATTAATTATCCATGCAAGTTAACCTAATGTGAGTCTAGTTAAAGACAAATTAAAGAGCTAGTTCTTCACGTAATAATCAACCATAGGTCCATAGATATATGTACTGTTATTCTGATCGTATGTGCAAGGAAAATTCAGGACACACCAGGCTTTCAGATGGACAATATCATGGATATTGGAGAAAACTAGAGAGGGTGATCAACCCTAATTAAAATAAGTCTAATTTCATTTTAAGTTCAGGTATGGACAGAAATTGTTTCACACGAACAAAGGGAGAAAGGAAATAAAGGGTTAGAGCAACGGATAATTAACTGTTTCATCAATCAGTAAAACAAAAGCTATATTAGAAAAGCTCGATCAATTCAAGAAAATTGTCTACTCTAATACCAATGTGAACATGAAATTTCTATCAATAAAATGACTCAACTTATTCCTGGGTTCGTGTAGAATATGTATATGATGAGCAATTTTCATGCAAGTAATTCATAATCCCCAATTAATAGCTAGTTCTAAACCTTGATTTCTTATGATATTGCAGTAATTGATTTCATTGATTAACTCCATCCAATGTAAGCATTGATTTGCATGACTCTTTCATTCATTTGTCACCATCCGAAGATATATTTATGTTCATAATTAACTTTTTTTTTCTTTGCTAGGGACCATTAGAAATCTGGGTTGCTTGAATAAGCTACAGCCACTACCTCCAAAATAGCGCAAAAACCCTGCCTTGAAATTAAACTTGCATAGCATGCCTCTTAAGCAGAGTCAGCCAGATCATATTACTCAATATCTTTACTCAGTTAAA
>NW_011507662.1:0-1101 GCF_000495115.2 Populus euphratica | reverse complement strand
TTTGCCATTTATGTGTTCATAGCTCTCATCCTAACCATGTAGCCTGGTTATAGCCTGACTATGAAATGAACTTGATGACTCATAAAGATGGATGTAAATGGTCAGCAATCGAGTTATTTGTCCCATGTATCCTGTATTCTTTTATTTGGCTTTAATTTTGAGGTGGAGATCCGAGTTTCAGTCACCCATTATGAAAGTGCAAGTGTGGCCCTTTATCAGTTAGTTTTGCTGACGAAGTCAATCATAGAAAATCCTCTTTGCTTGGAAAACAAGGTGAGATATTTATTTATTTTTGCATTTTTTCCTCAAGTTCTGCGTACTGGGTACTGATGTGTCAGTGTGGCAGATGGTAAAATGCGTTGGTAAGAATCATTAAATGATTCGTCTGACATTGATAAAAGTAGATCCCATACGAGAGGTACAAAATGTTATTTCTTTGCACGTGCAGCTCTACTCATTACCACCGTCATTGAGATATGAATTGTTCCCCTCAGAATGGAAAGATGCAGTCAGAAAATCCAAGTGATGGCCCGGACTTTGTGTGGGTCGAAATGATGATGTTTCTGGGTAATGATTGAGAACTCTGATTAGGGTTTTGCTCGACATGTTGAAAAAGCAACCTATTTGCCACTTTGACAAAGATGCGTGGAATGATCGATAAACCACGGAAATTTCTTCTTTTCAAGTCCAGGCAAGCCCTTAATTCCCAAGTATTACCCAGATAATAATTGTTGTTACTGGAAACAAACGAGTGATGTGATACTGCTTGAAGCTTTTAATGGCTGATTCATTTACTTGCGATCATTCTGGGAACAGACAGGCCTGTGGTGAAAGCAAGGCCTGTCTGTAACCAATGTAAAGGGATGGGGCAATGCCCTTCGGGACAAAAGATATTGGGCTTATATTGTTGAAAAACCGGGAAAAAAAAAAACACAGATCTAATCTTGCGCTCGCGATAATCTTTCCCTTCATTAGATTCAATCTAAAAGACAGAAAACATATTATTGTCTTGTTGCTTTCACCATCACCGCTGCTGGACTGAATCATCATCCCAAGATGGAAAATATGCTCTTGGTTTGCCCTCCTTCGGGTGGGCCTGCC
>NW_011507663.1:0-1101 GCF_000495115.2 Populus euphratica | reverse complement strand
TTTATACATAATGAAATTGTAGACAATTGAGTGGAATAATAAAAAATATGTGATATAAAATATTATTTATTTAATGATGTAGTAGCGGTAATTAAATCTATAACATTTAATTTAAAACCATTAATACATACATATATATATATATATATATATATATATATATATATATATATATATATATATATATATATATATATATCTTTCTTAGTTATTTTTATAAACTCAATCAAAAAAGTATTTTTAACCATGTATATTAAACTATTTTTTATTTAACTTTAATTTCAACCATAATTTTAACTAAATATATGTGTGTTTGATATTATGGTAGCTTTGGTGGTTGTGATTTGAAAAAAAAAATAGTTTTATAAAAAATATTTTTAGTTGAGATTGGTTTGATATTTATATATATTTGGTTAAAACTGTGGTTGAAATTGACGTTGAATAAAAAAGTAGTATAATGTATTTGGTTAGAAATACTTTTCAAATTAAAGTCATTAAATAATTTTTAAAAATATATATCAATATTGATGGTTTTTAATTTAAATACTGTACATTTAACTATTGCTATTATATTATGAAATAAAAAATATTTTTTACTATTACATTAAATTATTTGCAATTCTGTCACGTATGAAATACATCTAATAAGAATTACAGTTTTTTTAATTTTTTAAGCACGCAATAACATCAAAAATAAAATCAAGATTGCGATCTCCGTCTAATTTATTATTAGTGCCATTAAATAATGTTAAATACTAATTTTTAAATGAAACACAATTAAAAATAAAATAAAATAAAATTTTTTATTTTATTTTATCAGTTCGAATAAGTTGTTAGTTATGCTTTAAAATAATATTTTTTTATTTTATAGAATTTATTTTTGATATTAATATGTAAAAACTTAATTTAATTTTTATTTTAAAAAATCACAAAATAACAATAATTTAACCATAATTTAAACATAACCGTAATCATCATTTCTAAGAAGAAAGTTAAGGATGGCTTGGCATTGACATATAGAGAAAAGAATCTATATGATAATAGAGTATAATAAATTACTTTTATCTAAGCATATATACCTGGCACCCCATGTATTTAATT
>NW_011500655.1:97800-107927 GCF_000495115.2 Populus euphratica | reverse complement strand
GTTGTCAATGAAGTGTCTAAGGTGAGTTCAAAGATTAAGTGTACTAATTGTTTAGGTTTTGGTCATATCTCTTTATATTGCACCTGTAAACCCTTAGTCATCCAAAAATATAAGGATATAGGTAAAGAAAAATATTGTGGTGTTGAAGTGTATGAGCTTAATCTTGAGGATTTTAGTGACCTAGATGACAAGGATGTGCAAGAAGAAGGACCTAACACAATGAGTCTACATGAGCTTGAGAATGAGGTTAAGAAAGAATCTGAGATGTCTGCTTTAATGGTAAAGGAAGTTTTAGGGAACTCTTCAGTGGATTCGCCTGTAACGATAAGTATGGTCTTAGAAGAGTCTCATGATATTAGTCCTCCTATTTATCCTGTGGATTTTATTGGCTTAGACACACAACCTGTTGAAGCAAGTAATTCATTTTCTGTTATTTTAGGACGTCCATTTCTTGTAACTTCTAATGCATTAATTAATTGTAGGAATGGACAGATGAAGCTATCTTTTGGAAACATGACATTAGGGATCAATATTTTCAATATTTGCAAGCAACCTAGGGATGATAATGAATTACAAGAAGTAGATCATATTGAGGAATTAGTTTATGATCAACTTGAATCTATTTTAAGTAAAAATGAGTTGGATGAATTTGAAGATTTGCAAATGATTTATTCTCAGGAAGAAATCACGGATGAAAAACACACCGAAAATATTGATGCGGATCTTTTGTCAAAAATGACAACAGATTTGAAATCTGACGAATCCTTACTTTCTCTTAGTCCAATGCTTTAGTATGATAAAAATCTTAATTTTCTTACTTCAGGATTTTTGGCAGCTCACTAGAATACAGAAGATAAAAGAAAATTTTTGAGCAAGGTGCAAAACTTTTATTGTGATGACCCTAACTTATTCAAATATTGTCCTGATCAAATATTTCAAAGATGCATTCCTGATAATAAGGTAAGTAGTGTCATTAAACTTTGTCATTCTAAAGCATAAGGGAGTCATTTCTTGTCAAAAAAGACAGCTATAAAAATCTTTCAAAATAGATTTTATTGGCCCATTATATTCAAGGACATGCATGCATTCTACAAAAGTTGTGAAAATTATCAAAAAGTTGATAGTAGTCAAAAAGTTTTGTTTTATAATTCTCAACTTTATTCCCTAGATAGCTAAGATTAAGATGGGGCAGTCCATTTATTAAGAAACATGTGTATCTTTATAGAGCCATTGATAATGAGAATCCAAAAAATGACAATGTTTTTAAGGTAAATGGACATCGTTTGAAAGCTTACTTTGATAATTTTTCTAGTGAAAATGAATCCACTAGTTTGAATAATCCTATATATAAAGGTTGATTATTTTATTTTTCTCACATTGTTTTTGTGTTTGGTTTTTTTATTTGTGACTCTTGGTTTGCTAGTCTCTCTCACCCTAGTTAAATGGTAGATAACGGTACTCCGTGACTTAGTCGATTCTTTCAGCTTTCTATAATAACTAATATCTGTGTATATATTTGTGCAATTCTATAAATCTCTCTTCCAATTCTCATTTGAAAATGGACACTAATCTTGAAAAATTGAAAAAGTATTTTCCCGTTCTGCCTCAAAATGTGATTACAAAACTTTATCGTGCTAGATGTGCAAGATTGAGGTTGTTAATGAATCATGGAATTCCTGAAGATATTCACTAGTTGATTGAATCAAAGGTCCGATTATCAGGTGTCCTCTAATTCTTTCATTTCACACATGTCTAGAAGAGGTAAAAGCACTTTTACAAAGAAACGTCGTGTAAAAAGACTGAAAGTCTGTCATCAATGTGCTAAATGGACTTGTAATGTACAATTTCATTCTTTAGGAATGGTATCTGATTAGTACTTAAAAGTGCATTTTTATCATGGTTTTATATCATCATTTTACACTTAAAGTATCAATAACTCCTTAACTAAAGCATGTTTTATAATAATATATCTAATAATATAAGATACCTTTAATTTGTGGTAAATGTTCATTTTAAATGCAAGCCTATCACATAAATGAAAGAATTGATTGATGGCTTTAAGAACTTAATTTGCAAGGGCAAAGAGATGACCAAAATTAGAAAAGAGATGTCGATGCAATCCAAACCGGAACACTGTTCGGTAATTGGGTCATATCTGGAGCTATAGATCTCAGATTTAGGTCTACTTTATATGGATGGAAAGCTAAGACATAGACCTACAACTTTCATATGGAGCCGAAGATCTAAAAAGGCCATTTTCAAGTCCACATTATAGCAACAACAAAGAAGCCCAAATCTATCCTCCAGCCCGAGCACTATTCAGTATTTTGGCCATATCTAGAGTTCTAGAAGTCCAAATGAGCTGAATGTTTTACACAAGAAAACTGAGACAATTGCCTACAACTTTTATGTTTTCAAGTGGCTCCACTTTTGACGTTATCAATGATGTTTTGCGCAGACAAGAAAAGATAAGGATTGTCAACAAGTCAAGAGTTGGCCACCCACTCATCAATTAGTCATCAAATCAATAGTTCCCAATTTTGGCCAATAAAAGGAGGCATTTGCCATGCATTTAGGCATCTTGGTTTCCAGATCAAGATCATGCTCTTGCTTTCTCTCTTTGTATTTTTTCTATTGTTTATGCTTTGCTTTCCTTAATATCAAGTTTATGCCTTTCAATTCCTTTCCTTTCCTTTATTAACTCTTATCTTATTTATGTTCTTATTTTGTTTATTTATTTTTCTTTCTTTCATTATGTCTAGCTAGGTTTATTATATCAAGGTGAAAAGGTTACACTAATGGTGTAAGAATAAGTATAGTGTAAACTTAATATGGACTTTAATGTTTGATACTAACATGTTTTGTATTTGTTATCTTTTCACTCTTTAATACTTTGCTTGCTAAATGACTAATCTTGATTTATGTTGTATAACACTTGGTACAACAAATGCTTGGCACTTTCATAGTTCATACTGTATGGTATAACCGACACCTGAACTATGAAAGGAACTTGATTTGTTGTTAACATAAGTTATAATCATGAATGCTTGACGAGATTTACAAGTACTAGCATTAATTGAATAAGATGACTAATGTAATCATGTTAACAATCTATAATCTAATTGGAACCTCCTTTGTGTGTGGTTTCCAATTGAATAATAGGAGTTTATACTATACTTGTTTGACATACCATTAGTGGAATGATTAGTACTTAAAAGTGCATTTTTATCATGGTTTTATATCATCATTCAGCACTTGAGGTAATGTGAATTACTTAACCAAAGCATGTTTTATAATAAGATATCTAATAATATAAGATACCTTTAATTTGTGGTAAATGTTCATTTTAAATGCAGGCCTATCACATATATGAAAGGATTGATTGATGATTTTAAGAACTTAAATTGCAAGGATAAAGAGATGGCCAAACTTAGAAAAGAGATGTCGGTGCAATCCAAACCGGAACACTATTAGGTAATTGGGTCATATCTAGAGCTATATATCTCATATTTAGGTCCAATTTATATGGATGGAAAGGTAAGACATAGGCCTACAACTTTCATATGGAGCCCAAGATCTAAAAAGGCCATTATCAAGTCCAAATTGTAGCAACAACAAAGAAGCCCGAATCTGTCTTCCAGCCCGAGCACTGTTCGGTATTTTGGCCATATCTGGAGTTCTAGAAGTCCAAATGAGCTGAAGTTTTTACACAAGAAATCTGAGACAATTTCCTACAACTTTCATGTTTGCAACTGGCTCCAATTTTGACATTATCAATGACTTTTTGGGCAGACAAGAGAAGATAAGGATTGTCACCAAGTCAAAAGTTGGCCACCCACTTATCAATTAGTCATCAAATCAATAGTTCCCAATTTTGGCCTATGAAAGGAGGCATTTGCCATGCATTTAGGCATCTTGGTTTTCAGATCAAGATCATGCTCTTCCTTTCTCTCTTTGTATTTTTTGTAATGTTTATGCTTTGTTTTCATTAATATTAAGTTTATGCCTTTCATTTCCTTTCCTTTACTTTGTTAACTTTTATGTTCTTATTTTGTTTATCTATTTTGCTTTCTTTCATTATGTCTAGCTAAGTTAGTTATGTCAAGGTGAAAAGGTTACACTAATGGTGTAAGAATAAGTATAATGTAAACTTAATATGGACTTTAATGTTTGATACTAACATGTTTTATATTTGTTATCTTGTTCACTCTTTAATACTTTGCTTGTTAAATGACTAATCTTGATTTATGTTGTATAACACTTGGTACAACAAATGCTTGGCACTTTCATAGCCCATAATGTATGGTATAACCTACACTTGAGCTATGAAAGGAACTTGATTTGTTGTTAACATAAGTTATAATCATGAATGCTTGACGAGATTTACAAGTATTAGCATTAATTGAATAAGATAACTAATGTAATCATGTTAACAATATATAATCTGATTGGAACCTCCTTTGTATGTGGTTTCCATTTCAATAATAAGAGTTTATACTATACTTGTTTGATATACCATTAGTGGAACCTCTAACCTTGACATTTGTTATTATTATTGCTTAATCCTTACATTAATATTTGATCTCCAAGTTCTCATCATCATCATCTTCTTCTTCTTCTCTTTCTTTATTATTATTATTATTATTATTATTATTATTTTCTTCTTCTTTATTACTACTACTATTACTACTACTATTATTATTATTATTATTATTATTATTATTATAGTTGTTATTGTTATTGTTGTTGTTGTTGTTATTGTTGCTATTATTGTTGTTTATAATTGTTGTTTATAATTTATACAATTAACCTCCCTGTGGTTCGACCCCGGTCTTGCCGGGTTATTTATTACTTCGACACTCCTACACTTGGGAGAAGACATCAACCTTTTAGTCGTGTCAAGTTTTTGGCGCCGTTGCCGGGGAGGTAAGTTTTGTATAAATTATAATAGTTATTTTATTTTCTCCTTTCACTTTTCTTGTATATAACTTTGTTTCTTTTCTCGTGTTTCTTCTTCTTTTGTTTTTTTCTTCCTTTTATTCTATTCCTACACGTGCATAAGAGTGTGGTCACGTACATCAAGTGGTAGACTTTGTAGGGTATCCTCATCATTTTCAGAAAATATGGCCGAAGAAGATAATCAATCACTTCATATGAGAATAATGAGAATAACCGTGCTAGAACACTTAGAGACCACATGAATCCCACAAGAACAAGTGCACCATCATGCATAGTTTTTCCTCCTGATGCATCTCATTTTAATTTTAAACCAGGTATTATTCAACTTTTACCTTCTTTTCATGGCTTAGAATTGGAAAATCCATACTTGCATTTAAGGGAATTTGAGGAGGTTTCCAACACATATAATAATTTAAATTGTAGCATGAACACCATTAGATTAAAGCTTTTTCCTTTTTCATTAAAAGATAAAGCTAAAACATGGCTACAAAATTTAAGACCAGGATCCATTCGTGCTTGGGATGAAATGCAACAATAATTTTTCAAGAAGTTTTTCCCATCTCATAGAACAAACTCTTTCAAGAGACAAATCACCACTTTCACTCAAAAACCAGGAGAAACATTTTACCAATGTTGGGATAGGTATCGAGACTTGCTTAGTACTTGCCCTCATCATGGTTTTGAAACATGGAGATTGGTTTCACATTTCTATGAAGGGTTAACACCTAAAGATAGGCAAATGGTTGAATTGATGTGCAATGGAACTTTTGAAGATAAAGACCCTGATGAAGCAATGGAGTACTTAGACTTGTTAGCTGAAAATGCTCAAAATTGGGACACCGCGGGTACTTATGAGGCACCGAGTAAAACTCAACCTCACACATCTAGTGGAGGCATTTACAACCTTAGGGAAGATCATGACCTTCAAGCCAAGTTTGCATCTTTAGCTAGAAAAGTCGAGGCACTAGAATTGAAAAAGAGTGGTCAATTAAAATCTGTTGAAAACATTGTGTGTCAAATCTGTGAAACAAATGAACACTCAACCAACGATTGTCCAACCTTGCCTTCTTTTAGGGAATGTCTCCATGAACAAGCCCATGCTTTAAACCGTTTTCAAAGGGCCAACCACAACCCATACTCCCAAACATACAACCCTGGTTGGAGAAATCACCTAAATTTCAGTTGGAAGAGTGACAATGCACAAATTTCACCACCACAGTTTCAAGCACACCATAATTTCCAAAATTCTTATGGATATGCACCTTCTTATGCTCCACCTCTTAGAAGTAATTTTGAGGAAAATTTGTATGCATTCATTGAAAAGCAAGAGACAATCAATACTAAACTTACTCAAAGCATAACAGATTTTAAAGAAACTCTTGCAAAATTCACATCTACTCTCAATTTTCAAGAGCAAGGTAAGTTTCCATCTGAACCACAGCAAAATCTCAAGGAGCAATACAATGCAAATGCAAGTAGTTATGGAAGTCAACACATGGATCAAGTCAAATCAGTCATCACTTTTTGTAGTGGTAAGGTTATTCAAAAACCAATTCTTGAACCTTGTGAGAAAGATGATGTGTCAACCTCTAAGGGTAAGGAAGGGGTTGAATATGAAAATTGCAAAGAAACGACTAATTCTCCGCCAGCACTTTCATTTTCTCATGCCATGACCAATCAGGAAGAAATCGAGGATGAAAAAGGCACTGAAAAGGTTGATGCGGATCTTTTATCAAAAGTGACAACAGATTCGACACCCGACATCACATCAATCGATGATTACTTTCCTGATAAATCTCTACTTTCTCTTAGTTCAATGCCTTGGTTTGCTAAAAATATCAATTTTCTTGCTTCAGGATTTTTGCCAGCTTAGTGGAGTATTGAAGATACAAGAAAATTTTTGAGCAATGAGCAAAATTTTTGTTGGGATGACCCTTACTTATTCAATTATTGTCCTGATCAAATATTTAAAAAATACATTCTCGACAATGAGGTAAGTAATTTCATTAAATTTTGTCACTCTAAGGCATATGGGGATCATTTCTCATCAAAAAAGAGGATTGTAGAAATCTTACAAAGTGGATTTTACTGGCCCATCATATTCGAGTCAGATGCATTCCGCAAAAACTGTGAAAATTGTCAGAAGGTGGGATTTATTTCAAAACACAGAGAGTCTTTAGATAATCTTCTATTGACTCTTAAATCTCATCATAGTCGAGATAAGCATCGTGTAATTCATGACTTATGAACCCATTTTCATAAAGAACATACTTGGCATAGTCTTGGGAATCTGACTAAAAAAGACCATGTTTGCCAGTTTTTAAGAAAACAGGATGGGAAGCCTATCCCCGACCCATTGAGGGCGTTTAAGCTGTTCTTGGACGTAAAACCAAGGGAAGATGTGAGCCACAATCACAACTGCGATTTGAAATTTTTTGTTTGTAAAAACTTGTGTCTTTTGGTTTTATTATTGTGTTTTGTTATTTATTATTTTTGTTTCAGTGTGTTTCAGGTTTTGTCAGTGTTCGTTATTTCAGGTGATATCTTTTATACTCTATCTTTCTACCTTAGAACATTGAGGACAATGTCTCGTTTTGGTTGGGGGGGAGAGGGTAGTAGTTGATAAAAAAAAATTGTTTTTCATTTCATAAAGCATGTGCATAATTGTTGTTACTAGGATGGCAGAATAAAGGAGTTCTTTTGTTAAAGTGACTCTTGAGACGCATCTTAGTAACCATTCTTAACAAGGTCTATTATAATACTTCCTGAAATATTCAGATTTACAAACTCTCGTATTGTTATCACTTAATTCTGCTCACATACTTATTTAACATGTATTCTTAAACCTTAATTTACACACACACACTTTAACATATGATTGTGGGTTGCATATTGGATTATTACATTATTTATGTTCTTTTGTTAAAGGTAACAACTAAGGGAAAGGGATTGTATATAATTAAAAAGAAAAAAAGAAAAAAAAAGGGATTGTATATAATTAAGAAAAAAAAACATGAAAAAAAAGAAAAGAAAAAAGAAAAGAAAAAATGATGATAATAAAAATGTAGATAAGTTTGGTTTCGTAGCCTCCCTAACCTAAGCAATTAAGCTCGAAGGGGTGTTTTAACACCTAATACCCTAAAGTCAACTAACTTGGGAGCTATTGGCCCAACGCTTGTTACATGGGTTGAGGAGAAAAGCTTAAGGAAATCAAACATTGCACTATCTACATATCAGTATCTGCGACCCGAGTTACTAAGCTTGTAGGGGTGTCTTAACACCTAATGCCATAAGACCAATTGGTCTGGAAGCCATTAGCTGAAAGCTCGTTATATGGGTTAAAGATGCATGATGTTTTTAAATTATATGTATATATATTTTAAAAAAAAGACAAAAATAATAATCCCAGCCCAAGAAGTTAACCTTAAACATTAGAACAAAAATTTTGTTTTCTTCCAAGAAAAGCCCCATAATTATGTGTTGATACATTGAGCACAAAAGAAAGGTTTATTAATATCTTGTTAAGAGGTATTGAGCAGATATATAAATTTAATGAGAGTTTGTTTATCTGGATAGATTAATGGAAGTTAAATGATGAATACCTTGCTTTGTGGAATTTGCAAATTGTTTTTCTATTTTACGCTTTGATTACTAGGGACTAGTAATAAGCTGGTTGGGGGGTGTGATTAGTACTTAAAAGTGCATTTTTATCATGGTTTTATACCATCATTTTGCACTTGAAGTATCAATACCTCCTTAACCAAAGCATGTTTTATATTAATATATCTAATAATATAAGATTCCTTTAATTTGTGGTAAATGTTCATTTTAAATGCAGGCCTACCACAATCATGAAAGGATTGATGCCTGATTTTAAGAACTTAAATTGCAAGGATAAAGAGATGGCCAAACTTAGAAAAGAGATGTCGGTGCAATCCAAACCAGAACACTATTCGGTAATTGGGTCATATCTAGAGCTATATATCTTAGATTTAGGTCAAATTTATATGGATGGAAAGGTAAGACATAGGCCTACAACTTTCATATGGAGCCCAAGATCTAAAAAGGCCATTTTCAAGTCCAAATTATAGCAACAACAAAGAAGCCCGAATCTGTTTTCCAGCCCGAGCACTGTTCCGAATCTGTCTTCCAGCCCGAGCACTGTTTGGTAATGTGGCCATATCTAGAGTTCTAGAAGTCCAAATGAGGTGAATGTTTTACACAAGAAAGCTGAGACAATTGCCTACAACTTTCATGTTTGCAACTGGCTCCAATTTTGACATTATCAATGACGTTTTGGGCAGATAAGAGAAGATAAGGATTGTCACCAAGTCAAAAGTTGGCCACCCACTTATCAATTAGTCATCAAATCAATAGTTCCCAATTTTGGCCTATAAAAGGAGGCATTTGCCATGCATTTAGGCATCTTGGTGTTCAGATCAAGATCATGCTCTTCCTTTCTCTCTTTGTATTTTTTATGCTTTGTTTTCATTAATATTAAGTTTATGCCTTTCATTTCCTTTCCTTTACTTAGTTAGCTTTTATGTTCTTATTTTGTTTATCTATTTTGCTTTCTTTCATTATGTCTAGCTAAGTTAGTTATGTCAAGGTGAAAAGGTTACACTAATGGTGTAAGAATAAGTATAATGTAAACTTAATATAGACTTTAATGTTTGATACTAACATGTTTTATATTTGTTATCTTATTCACTCTTTAATACTTTGCTTGTTAAATGACTAATCTTGATTTATGTTGTATAACACTTGGTACAACAAATGCTTGGCTCTTTCATAGCCCATAATGTATGGTATAACCGACACCTGAGCTATGAAAGGAACTTGATTTGTTGTTAACTTAAGTTATAATCATGAATGCTTGACGAGATTTACAAGTATTATCATTAATTGAATAAGATAACTAATGTAATCATGTTAACAATATATAATCTGATTGGAACCTCCTTTGTGTGTGGTTTCCATTTCAATAATAAAAGTTTATACTATACTTGTTTGATATACCATTAGTGGAACCTTTAACCTTGACATTTGTTATTATTATTGTTTAATCCTTACATTAATTTTCCATCTCCAAGTTCTCATCATCTTCTTCTTCTTCTCTTTCTTTATTATTATTATTACTACTACTGCTATTATTATTATTATTATTA
>NW_011500655.1:60197-97789 GCF_000495115.2 Populus euphratica | reverse complement strand
GTATTACTACTACTACTAGTATTATTATTATTATTATTATTATTATTATTGTTGTTGTTGTTGTTGTTATTGTCATTGTTGTTATTATTGTTATTACTATTATTATTGTTATTGTTGTTGTTATTATTGTTGTTGTACTATTATCGTTTATAATTTGTACAATTAACCTCCCTGTGGTTCGACCCCGGTCTTGTCGGGTAATTTATTACTTCGACACTCCTGCACTTGGGAGAAGACATCAATCTTTTAGTCGTGTCAAGTTCCATGTGGTTCGACCACGAACATCTTTTAGTTAAGGAGTTATTGATTCTGCAAGTGCAAAATGATGACATAAAACCTTGATAAAAAAATGCACTTTTAAGTACTAATCACACCCCCCCAACCACCTTATTACTAGTCTCTAGTAATCAAAGCGTTAAAATAGAAAAACAATTTGTAAATTCCATAAAGCAAGGTATTCATCATTCAACTTCCATTAATCTATCTAGATAAATAAACTCTTATTAAATTTATATATCTGCTCAATACTTCTTAACAAGATATTATTAAACCTTTCTTTTGTACTTAATATATCAACACACAATTATGGGGCTTTTCTTGGAAGAAAACAAAATTTTTTTGTTCTAATGTTTAAGGTTAACTTCCTTAGGTTGGGATTATTATTATTATTATTTTTCTCTTTTCTTTTTTTTAAATATATATACATATAACTTAAAACACCATGTATCTTTAACCCATGTAACGAGCTTTCAGCTAATGACTCCCAAACTAGTTGGTCTTAGGGCATTAGGTGTTGAGACACCCCTACGAGCTTAGTAACTCGGGTCACAGATATTGATACGTGGATAGTGCAATATTTGATTCTCTTAAGCTTTTCTCCTCAACCCATGTAACAAGCATTAGGCCAGTAGCTCCCAAGTTAGTTGACTTTAAGGTATTAGGTGTTAAAACACCCCTTCGGGCTTAATTGTTTAGGTTAGGGAGGCTATGAAACCAAACTTATCTACATTTTTATTATTATCATTTTTTTTTTGCTCTCTTTTTTTTTGTTTTTTTTTCAAATTATATATTACCCATTTTTCTTAGTTGTTACCTTTAACAAAAGAACATAAATAATGTAATAATCCAATGTGCAACCCATAATCATATGTTAAAGTGTGTGTGTGAAAATTAAGGTTTAAGAATACATGTTAAATGAGTATATGAGCAGAATTAAGTGACAACAATGCAAGAGGTTGTAAACCTGAATATTTCAAGAAGTATTATGATAGACCTTATTAAGAATGATTACTAAGATGCGTCTGAAGAGTCATAAAAAGATCTCATTTACCCTGCCATCATAGTAACAATAATTTTTCATATGCTTTATGAAATAGAAAACACAATTAGTTAATATTTTTTTTTTTAGTTATCACCCTCTCCCGCCAACCAAAACGAGACATTGTCCTCAATGTTCTAAAGTAGAAAGATAGAGTATCGAGACATTGTCCTCAATGTTCTAAGGTAGAAAGATAGAGTATAGAAGATATCACCTGAAATAACGAACACTGACAAAACCTGAAACACACTGAAACAAAAATAAGAAATAACAAAACACAATAATAAAACAAAAGAACAAATTTTTTTTTACAAATGAAGACTCAAATCTAATCTAAGCTTTTTACGGGTTTCCTTAGATGACCAATTTATGCGACTTATGGAGGGATCAATTACAGGAATGAAACATTGTAGTTTGTCAATCAATTATTCAGTAGTAGCAGTAGAGATTATGATTTGTCATGCAGAAGATGTTAGAAATTCCTGTTTCACAGCATGATCAAGAAAAGACAACAATTTATCATAATAACCATTAACATTTAACAAACCTATAGGTTTATGGTGAATGTACAGTTGGGCCCAAGAGGAAATATGAAAGATCTCTTCCAATGTGCCTAGACCACCTGGTAAAGCAATGAAGGCATCAGCATGGTTAAACATTGCATTCATTCGAGCAGACATTGTGGAGACCTGAAATTCCTCTCCAATTGTTTTTCCAATGATGTCCCGTTATGCTAAAGCTTTAGGGATGACCCCCAAAACTTGACTACCTCCTAAAAATGCAGCTATTGACACACCTCCCATTAACCTAAGACTGCCTCCCCCATACACTAAATGAATCTTTCTCTCAGCTAGCACCTGACCAAGATGATTTGTTGATTCTAAAAACTCTATTTTTTTCCCAGGACTAGATCCACCAAAAATACAAATATTTCTTATATGATGACCTGAGGAACTTGCTATTTCTACACACTTCTATATTTGTTGAATGTATGGGTTGAGTAGAAATGAAAGGAAGGAAGAGAGGATTTTATAGATGAGAAATTAAAAAGGCAATCATACCACCTATATGTAGGCTAGCTGGAGTCTCTCCTCTCTCTCTCTCTCTCTCTCACACACACACACACACACATACACACACACACTCTCTATTTATTTATATAAAAAAATATGTATGTATAGGTGGTTGTGATTGTGGCTCACATCTTCCCTTAGTTTTACGTCCAAGAACAGCTTAAACGCCCTCTATGGGTCGGGGATAGGCTTCCCATCCAGTTTTCTTAAAAAACTAGCAAACAGGGTCTTTTTTAGTCAGATTCCCAATACTATGTCAAGCATGTTTTTTATGAAAATGGGTTCATAAGTCATGAATTGCACAATGCTTATCTCGACTATGATGAGACTTAAGAGTTAATAGAAGATTATCTAAACACTCTCTATGTTTTGAAATAAATCCCACCTTTTGACAACTTTCATAGGTTTTGCGGGATGCATGTGATTCCTTAAATATGGTGGGCTTGTAAAATCCGCTTTGTAAGATTTCTACAGTCCTCTTTTTTTATGAGAAATGATTTCCACGTGCCTTATAGTGACAAAATTTAATGAAATTACTTACCTCATTGTGAGGAATGCATTTTTGAAATATTTGATCAGGGCAATAATTGAATAAGTAAGGGTCATCCCAATAAAAATTTAGCACGTTGCTCAAAAATTTTCTTTTGTCTTCGGTACTCCAGTGAGCTAGCAAAAATCCTGAAGCAAGAAAATTTATATTTTGAGCAAACCAAGGCATTGAATTAAGTGAAAGTAGAGATTTATCAGGAAAGTAATCATCGATTGGTATGATGTCGGGTGTCGAATCTATTGTCACTTTTAATAAAAGATCCACATCAATATTTTTGATGCTTTTTTCATCCTTGATTTCTTCCTGATTGGTCATGGCATGAGAAAATAGAAGTGCTGGAGGGGAATCAGTCTTTTCTTTTCAATGTTTAGATTCAGCCCCTTCCTTACCCTTAAAGATTAACTCATCATCTTTCTCATAAGGTTCAAGAATTGGTTTTTGAATAACCTTAGCACTACAAAGAGTGATGACTGATTTGACTTGATCCATGTGTTGACTTCCAGGACTATTTGCATTTGCATTGTATTGCCCCTTGAGATTTTGTTGTGGTTAAGATGGAAACTTACCTTTCTCTTGAAAACTAAGAGCAGATGTGAATTTTGCAAGAGTATCTTTAAAATTTGTTGTGTTTTGAGCAAGTTGAGTGCTGATTATCTCTTGTTTTTCAATAAACGCATACAAAGTTTCCTCAAAATTTCTTATAGGAGGTGGAGCATAAGGAGGTGCATATCCATAAGAATTTTGAAAATTGTGGTGTGCTTGAAATGGTGGTTGTGAAGTTTGTACATTGTTATTATCACTCTTCCAACTGAAATTTAGGTGATTTCTCCAACCAGGATTGTATGTTTGCGAGAATGGGTTATGGTTGGCCTTTTAGAAACTGTTTAAAGCATGGGTTTGTTTATGGAGGCATTCATTAAAAGAAGACAAGATTGGACAGTTATTGGTTGAATGTTCATTAGTTTCACAGATTTAACACATAATACTTTTAACATATTTTAATTGAATATTCTTTTTCAATTCTAGTGCCTCGACTTTTCTAGCTATAGATGCAAACTTGACTTGGAGGTCCTGATTTTTCCTAAGGTTGTACATACCTCCACTAGATGTATAAGGTTGATTTTTACCCGGTGCCTTATAAGTACCCGCGGTGTCCCAATTTTGAGCATTTTCAACTAACAAGTCTAAGTACTCCATTGCTTCATCAAGGTCTTTATCTTCAAAAGTTTCATTGCACATCAATTCAACCATTTGCCTATCTTTAGGTGTTAACCCTTCATAAAAATATGAAACCAACCATTGTAATTTTTTTTTGTCTTTTTGTTTTATTATTGTGTTTTGTTATTTCTTATTTTTATTTCAGTGTGTTTCAGGTTTGTCAATGTTTGTTATTTCAGGTGATATCTTCTATACTCTATCTTTTTACCTTAGAACATTAAGAACAATGTCTCGTTTTGGTTGGGGGGGAGCGTGGTAGCTAAAAAAAAATAACTAACTATGTTTTCTATTTCTTAAAGCATGTGCAAAATTGTTGTTACTATGATGGCAGAGTAAAAGAGATCTTTTTATGACTCTTCAGATGCATCTTAGTAATCATTCTTAATAAGGTCTATTATAATACTTCTTGAAATATTCAGGTTTACAAACTCTCGCATTACTATCACTTAATTCTGCTCATATACTCATTTACCATGTATTCTTAAACCTTAATTTACACACACTTTAACATATGATTGTGGGTTGCACATTGGATTATTATATTATTTATGTTTTTTTGTTAAAGGTAACAACTAAGGGAAATGGATAATATATAATTTTAAAAAAAAGAGCAAAAAATAAAATAAAATGAAATGATGATAATAAAAATATAGATAAGTTTGGTTTCGTAACCTCCCTAACCTAAGCAATTAAGCTCGAAGGGGTGTTTTAACACCTAATACCCTAAAGTCAACTAACTTGGGAGCTATTGGCCCAACGCTTGTTACATGGGTTGAGGAGAAAAGCTTAAGGGAATCAAACATTGCACTATCTCCTTATCAATATCTGCGACCCGAGTTACCAAGCTCGTAGGGGTGTCTCAACACCTAATGCTCTAAGACCAACTGGTCTGGGAGTCATTAGCTGAAAGCTCGTTACATGGGTTAAAGATGCATGGTGTTTTAAGTTATATGTATATATATTTAAAAATAATAATAATAATAATCTCAACCTAAGGAAGTTACCCTTAAACATTAGAACAAAAATTTTGTTTTCTTTCAAGAAAAGCCCCATAATTAAGTGTTGATATATTGAGCATAAAAAAAAGGTTTATTAATATCTTGTTAAGAGGTAATGAGCAGACATAAAAATTTAATGAGAGTTTGTTTATCTGGATAGATTAATGAAAGTTGAATGATGAATACCTTGCTTTATGGAATTTACAAATTATTTTTTCTATTTTAACTCTTTGATTACTAGAGACCAGTAATAAACTGGTTGGGGGGTGTGATTAGTACTTAAAAGTTCATTTTTTTATCAAGGTTTTATGTCATCATTTTGCACTTGAAGTATCATAACTCCTTAACTAAAGCATGTTTTATAATAATATATCTAATAATATAAGATACATTTAATTTGTGGTAAATGTTCATTTTAAATGCAAGTCTATCACATAAATAAAAGGATTGATTGATGAATATAAGAACTGAAATTAAAAGGATAAAGAGATGGCCAAACTTAGAAAAGAGATGGCCGTGTAATCCAAACCGGAATATTGTTCGATAATTGGGTCATATTTGGAGCTATAGATCTCAGATTTAGGTCTACTTTATATGGATGGAAAGGTAAGACATAGGCCTACAACTTTCATAGGAGCCCAAGACTTAAAAAGGTCATTTTCAAGTTCAAATTATAGCAACAATAAAGAAGTCTGAATCTGTCTTCCAGCCCGAGCACTGTTCAGTGTTTGGCCCATATCTGGAGTTCTAGAAGTTCAAATGACCTAAATTTCTTACATAAATGTGGCTCTAATTTTGACGTTATCAATGACGTTTTGGGCAGACAAGAGAAGATAAGGATTGTCACCAAGTCAAGAGTTGCTCACCCACTCATCGATTAGTCATCAAATCAATAGTTCTCAATTTTGGCCTATAAAAGGAGCTATTTGCCATGCATTTAGGCATCTTGGTTTCCAGATCAAGATCATGCTCTTGCTTTCTCTCTTTGTACTTTTTGTAATGTTTATGCTTTGCTTTCATTAATATCAAGTTTATGCCTTTCATTTCCTTTCATTTACTTAGTTAACTTTTATCTTATTTATGTTCTTATTTTGTTTATTTATTTTTCTTTCTTTCATTATGTTTAGCTAAGTTTATTATGCCAAGGTGAAAAGGTTATACTAATGGTGTAAGAATAAGTATAGTGTAAACTTAATATGGACTTTAATGTTTGATACTAACATATTTGGTATTTGTTATCTTGTTCACTCTTTAATACTTTACTTGTTAAATAACTAATCTAGATTTATGTTATATAACACTTGGTACAACAAATACTTGGCATTCTCATAGCCCATACTGTATGGTATAACCAACACCTAAGTTATGAAAGGAACTTGATTTGTTGTAACATAAGTTATAATCATGAATGCCTAACGAGATTTACAAGTATTAACATCAATCGAATAAGATGACTAATGTAATCATGTTAACAATTTATAATCTGATTGGAGCCTCCTTCGTGTGTGGTTTCCACTTGAATAATAAGAGTTTATACCATACTTGTTTGACATACCATTAGTGGATCCTCTAACCTTGACATTTATTGTTATCATTATTTAATCCTTACATTAATATTCCATCTCAAAGTTCTCTTCTTCTTCTTCTTCTTCTCCTTCTTTTTCTTTATTATTACTACTACTACTACTACTACTACTACTACTACTACTATTATTATTATTATTATTATTATTATTGCTACTAATATTATTGTTATTATTGTTGTTACTATTGTTGTTGTTTATAATTGTTTATAATTTGTACAATTAACCTCCCTGTGGTTCGACCCCGGTCTTGCCGGGTTATTTATTACTTCGACACTCCTGCATTTGGGAGAAGACATCAATCTTTTAGTCGTGTCATATATTATTTTATTTCATTATTTCTTATATTTATTTAAATGTATTTCAGGTTTGTTAGTGTTCTGTGTTTTAGGTGATGTCTTCTATACTCTATCTTTCTACCTTAGGACATTGAAGACAATATCTCGTTTTGGTAGGGGAGAATGGTAATAGTTGATATAAAAAAAATAACTAACTGTTTTTTTATTTCATAAACTATTTGACAAAACTGTTATTAGGATAAAGAGTAAGGATGAATTTTATTTACTCTTGAAAAGCATCTTGGTAAACATTTTTCAATGGTTATTTGCAATATTCATAACAAGGTATCACATACTTCTTAAGAAATAATCAGATTTACAAACTCTCGCATTATTATCATTTGATTCTGCTTATGTAATCATTTAACAAGTATTCTTAAACCTTTATTTTCACACACACACACACACATTAACATATGATTATGAGTTGCAGATTAGATATTACATTATTTATGTTTTTTTGTTAAAGGTAACAACTAAGAGAAAGGGAGTATATAATTTGTGTAAAAAAAAAAGATAATGAATGTAATCAAATAAATAAATAAAGACGTAGATAAGTTTGATTTCGTAACTTCCCTAACCTAAGCAATTAAGTCTGAATGGGTGTTTTAACACCTAATGACTTGGGAGCTATTGGCTCAATGCTTGTTACATGGGTTAAGGAGAAAAGCTTAAGGGAATCAAACATTGCACTATCTGCATATTAATATCTACAACCTGAGTTAATAAGCTCACAAAGATGTCTCAACACCTAATGCCCGAAGACCAACTAGTCTGAAAGTCATTAGTTGAAAGCTCATTACATTGGTTAAAGATATATTTTGTTATCTATATATATATTAAAAAATTAAAAAAAAAAGATAATAATCTCAACCCAAGGAAGTTAATCTTAAACATTAGAACAAAATATTGCTTTCTTCCTATAAAAGCTCCATCATCTATATTTTCATACATTGAGCACATAAAAAGAAGGCTTATTAATATCTTATTTAAGAAGTATAAAGTAGATATATAAATTTAATGAGAGTTTGTTTACTTGGATAGATTAATAGAAGTTGAATGATGAATGCCTTACTTTATGGAACTTGCAAATTGTTTTTCTATTTTAACGTTTTGATTACTAGGGACTAGTAATAAGTTGAATAGGGGGTATGAGTATTAATTAAAAGTGTATTTTTTATCAATATTTTATATCAGTATTTTGTATTTGAAGTATCAATAACTCCTTAACTAAAACATGTTTTATAATAACAAGTCTGATACAAGTTGGTCTAGCGTTAACAAGAAAAGTTCTAGAACTCTTAGTTGGAAAACTAAGACAATTTTCTAGAACTTTCATGATTCAAGTTTGTTCGAATTCTAGTGTTAACAATGACATTTTGTTTAGAAAATAAGATAAAGATTATCACTAAATCAAGAGTTGGCCACCCACTCAAAAATTAGTCATTAAATCAATAGTTCCAAATTTTAGGCTATAAAAGGAGGCATTTGTCATGCATTTAGGCATCTTGGTTTTTAAATCAGGATTATGTTCTTGCTTTCTCTTTCTTTGTATTTTTGTAATGCTTAAGTTTTGCTTTTATTAATATCTTTTTTATGCTTTTCATTTCCTTTTCTTTTCTTAGTTAAATTTATCTTATTTATTTATGTTTCTCTTATTCATTATGTTTAGTTAAGTTTATTATGTCAAGGTGAAAAGGTTACACTGATGATGTAAGAATAAGTATAGTGTAAACTCAACATAAACTTTAATATTTCATACTAACATGTTTTTTATTTGTTATCTTATTCACTTTTAATACTTTACTTGTTAAATGGTTAATCTAGATTTATGTTGTATAACACTTGGTACAACAAATACTTTGCACTTTTATAGCTCAAACTGTATGGTGTAACCGATACTTGTGCTATGAAAGGAACTTGATTTGTTATTAACATAAATTATAATCATGAATACCTGATAATATTTACAAGTGTTAGCATTATTCAAATAAGATAACTAATGTAATCATGTTAACAATTTATAATCCGATTGGAACCTCCTTTATGTTTGGTTTCTAGTTGAGTAATAAGAGTTTATACTATACTTATTTGAAATACTATTATTGGATCCTCTAACCTTGACATTTTTTTTTATCATTGTTTAATCCTCACATTAATCTTACATCTTAAAGTCCTCTTTAACTTATTATTATTATTATTATTATTATTACAACTACTACTGTTACTCTTATTGTTATTATTGTTGTTGTTGTTGTTGTTGTTGTTGTATTATTGTTATTTATAATTTATACAATTAACCTCTTTGTGGTTCGATCCTGGTCTTGCTGGGTTATTTATTACTTCAACACTCATGTACTTTGAAGAAGACATCAATCTTTTGGCCGTGTCAGGCTTGTATGGTCATTAACTTTAAGGCTCATTGAATTAGTCGAGGTGTGCGTAAACTAATCTGAACACCCATGTTAATAATAATAATAAAAAAAAAAGTTCTTGTTGTCAACCAAAATATTCAATTCAACTTAGAAGAAAGGGTTCTTAACAAATTAGAACTGATCAATATTGTAGAATAGTTAGAATTCATATGGTTATCCGTAAAGAGATACATATTATTTTAGATTATGTTAAGATTTAATGTGTAAACTTCTTATCTAATAAAAGTAATCTATATAGGATTAGAATTAGATGTTTTTGTAAAATTTTACTTTGTATCATTATAAATAGACCATTTATTTACTAGAAGAATTTGTTGGCCTATGAATTTGGTTTTGACAAGTCAATTCAATTTTATCTTCTTTTTTTTTCAATTTTTTTTTCTCTTTACATGTCTTTTTTTAATATTATTTGGGATAAATATATTTTACTTGCCTCCACTTAAGATTTAGTTTTTTGTAGGTTCTTCTTAATAGAAGATATAAATGAAGGACAATTAGCTTAATTAATTAAATTATTGATAATTGGTCAATTCATTAGTCAACACTCGATCATCTATGAGACCAATAACAACATCTAATATTTCACTTGCTTAGACTTAGACTTTGTTTAATATTAAGGTCCAATCATGTTTTTAAAAATTTCTTAATATTTTTTTTAGTCTTCAATTAATTATTTTTATGTATTTTTAAATCATTCTAATGAATTAATACCAAAAATAAAATTAAAAAATTAAAAAAATATTTTAAAAAACAACATGAAAATATACACTTAGCCACCATCAACCTGCACACATTATACTTGGCATCAATGTATCTATAGGTCGAAGTATTAGCTCTTGGCTGGTCTACTGACGTGTCATTGACTTGTTTTTAGGAATTACCCACGTATATATTTTTACTCTATGTTGTTAATTAGCTAGTTGAATATTTAATTGTTCTTTAAATTATTGATTTGAGTGTTTAGAAGCAAATCCGAAAAAATATGAAGTCCGAATTTCATAGAATAAAAGCTGGAGGCCTGGAATCGTGATTCCTCTGTGTTGGCAATGGAAACATCACACAAGCACACACATATATATAGTCAAAGCTGCTGACCATCTAGGGTTTTGCAGGTATCAAGAGTCAAAGGATCTAGTCCTAGAGCACTAAAACCTACAAGCTCGAACACCTTATTGCCATATGTAAATATTTTACTCTATACTAATAAGTTGGCGTGCCTCATTCATGAATATCTCCTCATACAAATTATTATTCAATGGGTAAGTGGGGAGAAACTTTGGATAGAGGAGGAGCGTCTTCCTCTTCCTCCTCCTCCTCTTCTCCTTCGTCATGTATATTATAAACCGACCAGCCTGGAGTGGTCCAGCCTTTCACACGTGATGACGCTCCTCCCTGCAATTATTTCCACCACCATCATCAATGCTTTCTTTGGCTTCTATAACTTTGGCCCCCAATTAGCTAGCCAAAAAGCTTCCAATCCTCCAAATCTCATGTATCAAAGTTGTGGGTCCTTCGTTAATATTAAAATTATGATGTATTGCCAAATGTGTGAAAGTATAGTGACAGTGTTCTGCCATTCCTTTCCCTCCTTTTCTATTTCCTTGAGAAAAGGATTTTTTCCGTTCTATCAAAATCTATGATGGCCCCCGTTCGAGGGAAGAGGTCTGTTCCGTTTGGTCAGCCCCAGCCTTTTGGTAGGGTCTCATGTTAGGAAAGTCAAAAGCCGAGAAATCATTTAGGTGGTGGTCAAGTGGTAAGAATTTGGGATTAAGGGGTTTGTTCTCTCTGTGTTCTCAGGTTCGAGTCATTGGTTGCTCATATAATGGCCACTGAAGGCTTACATGATCGTTAACTTTAGAGCCCGTGGGATTAGTCGTGGTGCGCGCAAGCTGGCCTGGACACCTACGTTAATCTAAAAAAAAAAAGTCAAAAGCCGAGGGCTTTGGATGGTTTCTTACACTATATATTTCATAATTTTAAATGTCTTAATCTTTCTTAGTTATAGTGTATAATTATTAAGATTAATCAACAATCACCTTCCATTTTGCTGAGTGAAGAGAGAAGAAATTTTTTTTTTCTTTGTCGTGATATAGTGTTGATTTAATCTACTGAATTTGTTAATTAAACTTGCCTTAAGAAATATTTTCCCTAAACAAACAAATTAAATGGGAAAATGAAAAATAATAAGGGAATCAACCATTATTATTAAATTTTTTTTGCTTGGGGTAAATAATTATCAGATCAACTTCTTTATCAATAAAAAAATAAATTATTTCTCATGTAATCCTAAGGACACATCAATTTGGTATATTATAAGGTATCTAATAAATTTTTCTAGAGATTGATTATAAATTATTTAGTATTGTAATAGCAGCGGCGGTTTAAAATAAAATAAAAAATATAGTAAAATAATATTTTTTTTATTTTAAAAAATTATTTTTGAAATAAATATATTAAAATTAACGGTATGTTTGCTTGGGGTAAATAATTATCAGATCAACTTCTTTATCAATAAAAAAATAAATTATTTCTCATGTAATCCTAAGGACACATCAATTTGGTATATTATAAGGTATCTAATAAATTTTTCTAGAGATTGATTACAAATTATTTAGTATTGTGATAATGGTGGCGGTTTAAAATAAAAAAAATAAAATATATTAAAATAATATTTTTTATTTTAAAAAATTATTTTTAAAATAAATATATTAAAATTAACGATATAAAAATATAAAAGAATAAATAATTTTTAATAAAACATCAAAACGGAGCCTTCCAGCTTTAAAGTCATACAGCTAAGAAAGGAAATAAAAATCTTTAATCTTCAAGCCATCCCTTTAGATTTACCATCATTTTTAAGCATTGATGATTATTAGGATACATTCCTAAGTAATGCCATGTCTTAGAAATGACTAAATGCAATTACGTTATTTTATTTTTTCATGAGAAAACAAAAACGATTCACCCTTTTTTTTGGGGTTCTTCATGCCATCAGATTAGTCTTTTCTTATACCAGATAAATGAAGCAGGCAAAACCCTATTGCTTTCATGATGAATGTGTCAATTAACATGTATGTATTCTCTCCATATTTCCATACATTAGTCTCGCTCCCATGTTTGTAATTGCTTGCCAGATTAAGGTGTGTTTGAGAATATTATGTAAATTGTGTTATAAAAAATTTATATTTTTTATATTTAAAATAAAAAAAATATATATTTTTAAATTATTTTGATGTGCTAATGTTAAAAATAATTTTTTTAAAAAAATTATTTTACCATATTTATAAGTAAAAAGTACTTTACACCACAAACATTATCACCGTATTTTTTTAAATTTTAAATCCTTTTATGCTTAAAATTTATTTATTTATTAATTTTTTTATTGTTTTAATATGCTAATATAAAGAATAAAAAATTATTATTTTAATATATTTTTTAATAAAAAAAATTTTATAAATAATTATCACCACAGTCTTGTACACTCTTTTAACCTCCTCCTAACTCAGTTTTTTTTCTTTTCCTTCCAATTCTTATCTATCAAATCTCTAAGATATCTTCCATTTTCAAAATAATTGTCTTCACTCTTCGGCTACGAGTCAGATTGTTTTTAAATTTTAAAAGTATTTATAAAAAAATTTAAAATTTTTATTTTTTGTTTTAAATTAACATGTTTTGGTATTTTTAGATATTTTGATATATTAATATAAAAAATAATTTTTAAAAAATAAAAAATATATTATTTTAATATATTTTCAAATAAAAAAATATAATAAAAGGAGAAGCAATTTCATTTTTTTCTAGACAGTTGTGTTAACCACAACTAAATATCTTATTTAAACAATCTAATATTGTATTAAAAAATTTAAAAAAAATTAAAATTTGAATATAAAACCTCATTTGTTTGCAAATATATATATATATATATATATATATGTATGTATGTATGTATGTATGTATATATGTATGTATGTATGTATTCTTTTGAAAGGTGATTTCTATAAAAAATTAAATTCTTGAAAAATAGATTTTTTTATATTTAGCAATATTATAATAAATGTGTTGAAAAACACTTTCTAGTGTTTGGCCATGCCATGAAAAATAAAATGAAAAATCACTTATTAATATTTTATTTTTATTTTTATTTTTCTATTTTATCCAACACATATATAACATTAAATATAACTATTTAACCAAAAAACTAATGAGATATAATTAATGATATGAACTATGCAAGAGTTGGAAAATCATATTTAGTTTTTAACTTAATGTTTATTAATGCATAGTTTTATAGTAACAAATATGAATTTCAATCAAATTATTAGATTGGAATGATATTTTATTAAAAAAAATTAAAGACTTTGTTTTATATATAGTTAAAATTTATTATGCAAAAATAATATTAGTTTGCTTATTGATTTAGAATTTTTTTTATTTTATTATAACTTCTTTATTATCTTTCAAACTTATTTAGGATTTTTTTTACCTATTATAAATAAAATTATTTAACTTGTATTTTAACTTTTTTATAAACTTTAATTTCATAACAATATTTGTGTATGTGTGTGTGTGAGGAAATCTCATATTTATTAGTTCTTTAATCACTTCTTTTAGGCTATCAAAAGTCAATTATTTTTATAACATTTTTTATATTTTTTATTCACAATTCTCTATAATCATTAGGTGGAAATTTTCATTTCAATAATTTTGGTGTTTTTATTTAAATAATTATTGTATTGAGCTTTTATCAACAAAATCTGATTTTAACTTTCTAGAAATTATTCTTTCTTGCGTTTAAGGTCAAGGTTCCCTTCAAGTTAACATCATATAAAAAGTATAATGATTAAAAAATAGAATTTAGTATATCATACATTTATATATAGTTTATTTTATATAATGTAACTATATATATAATATAAATATAATATTATAGACATATAACTATTTTTTAATGCTCGGATAACATGAGAAATAATTTTTTACTATAATATCCTAATTTTATAAAATTAATATGATTTAAAATATAAGATTATTGTATGATATAACATGCGTTTTATATTCAAATGTATTTTCTAGCAATATTATATTAATTAAAGTACTATATGCACATATCAAATTGATATACTTTTATATTGTATATTAATATATCTTATATATTATTTTCTATATAAATATATTAGTAATTTATTATTTTTAAATAATATTATATTTTAAACTATTTTAGTAATATATATATATATATATATATTGTATCATTTTAGTTTTTAAATATTTTATGGAAAGTGTTTTCCAATCTTTTAAGTCAAAAAACATTTTTCTCCATTATTTGAACAAAAAATAAATTTCATTAACTAGTTTTTTTGCAATGTAGTCAAACATAAAAAAAAATTAAAAAAATACTTTTCATTTAAAAACTTTTCAGAAAACAAATAATACCCCAAAAGTTAAGAAAAATATCATATATCTTTAACCACCGCATCAATCCTTTAAAATGGGATGAATCCTTTGAGAGATTTTGCTAAAGCAATATCTTAAAAATTCGAGAACTTTGAAGTGGCAAAACATGTCATGTACAAGAAAATACCGCACAGCCATAATAGCAGTATTCTCTATTGGAATTCAGTCTCAGTTGATATTCGAATTATACGTGCATACAAGCCTTCTTCATACACGGTAAGTATACAATACGTACCGTATATAGGCTTGTATGCACGTGACAACCGCTTAAAAATTAACTCTTGTATCTCATCTTCTCAGTTTGGCGGCACCGAACCCGCTAGTCTTCACTCTCCAACTCGCCAGATTCTACTCTTCCCCTTGTCTTTCTCCTTGTATACAAAATTCCCCAGTCTCACCAGCGTGGATTCAGCAGTTAGATCATCCTGTGAAATCCCATGCTTCAGTTTGAGCTTTTAAGATTTTCATGATATTAGAATCAAACTAAAATATATGGGAGACTTCGACAATTCTCTCTCTTTGTCAAGTCTTTTGTGTCATGAGAATGAAAGTTGTTTTTTCAACGACAGTATTAGTGATCACAACCACATCAAACATGACCGATCTTGTTTCGGTTTAGAAACTGAAGTTGATGTTGAATATGTAGAGAAGTTGGTGGAGCGGGAGACCATTACTTTTGGATACAGATGTCATGCGTCTTTTGGCGATTGCTTCATCACTAGCCATAATTGGTTAAAATTTGCTCGCTTAGATGCCATTGAATGGATTCTTAATGTAATTCGTTTTCTCATTTTTCGATTTCTCCTTTTCAGATTCTCTGTTTTGTTTCTGTTTCTAAAAGTTTGTGTTGTGTTCTGCTTTCAGACAAGAGCAATCTACGGTTTTCGATTTCATACGGCTTATCTTTCTGTCACTTACTTCGACCGTTTTGTTTCAAATAGACCTATTGACGTAGGAAACCTCTTTTCTTTTTCTTCTTTTTTTTTTCAAAATAAGAAACTACCAATTGATTTTGAATGTTTATGGTTAATGAATGTTATTTTATCCTTTTACAGGAAGGGAAATTGTGGGCTATCCGGTTATTATCGGTGGCATGTTTGTCATTAGCAGCGAAGATGGAGGAGCGTAAAGTGCCACCCTTATCAGAGTTTCCGGTGGAAGATTACTGTTTTGGAAATAAGGTTATACAGAGAATGGAATTGTTGGTATTGAATACATTGGAATGGAGAATGAATTCAATCACTCCTTTTGCTTATCTGCATTACTTCATCCATAAAACATGCGGTGAATCTACACCAAAAGAGACTGTTTCTAGAGCTGTGGAGCTTATTGTGGCAATGATAAAAGGTATAGTAATTTCTTTCATCCCTCCTTTGCTTATCTGCTTTACTTCATCCATAAAACGCTTGGCTTTCCATGTTTTATTCATGAGTTTAATAAATTCTTGCGTGCTATGTTTTGTGTAGAGATCGATTTGCTTTATCATCGCCCATCTATTATCGCGGCAGCTGCAGTATTAGCTGCATCCAATCGGAAATTAACGAGAAAAGAGTTGGAGCTGAAAATGGATATGATTTCATCATGGGGTTCTCTGGAAAATGTGAACTTTCTTGCCTTTGTTTGATATCTTATGTCAATTAAATTAAAGAACAGAACGTATAGAGATGGGTTCGCCTTATTGATGTTCATTCCATCTTTCCTTGCAACAGGAAAATGTATTTTCCTGTTACATCGCAATGCAGGAAATAGACATGGGAAAGGTTAAGACACCCAGACTAGTGTTTTATCCTAATTCATCATCAATACATTCTGGTTCATTTGATGTTCTTGAAAACTCTTCCCTCGTCTCTGGAGCTGGTATTAAAAGAAGCCTCACATTTAATGAATGTGATCAAACTTGCCCAGCTAAGAAAATCTGTCGGCCATAGTGTTTGATGCTTTCTTTAAAGGATTGACTTGGGTTCATTAATGAGATTTCTTTTTTGAAGAAGAGAAAAAAAACATGGATCATTGCTCATAGATTGGTTCTTATGTCTAATGAGTGTTGGTGGCCATTTTACGGTATGTTTTGGACTTGAGGACTGGTGTTACATTTTTCAACTGCCAACAAAAGAATGAGCCAAGTGACAACAAGAAGCTTACAGAGAAAAGGTAAATAAAAAGGTGTGTTAGCTTTAACCTACAGCAAGAAGTAAGCAGTTGACTGAAGTCCAAAAGCCATTAAGGTGAAGAAAGGCCAGGAGACTCCCCGACGACCATTGAAGACTGCTCGTCTATAACATTGTTTGGTTTCAAGAATCCCACCATTGCTTACCTTCCTTTTCAGTTATTGTATTTCTTTTCTTCCCGTTTTTCTTTCGTTTGTTGTGACAGTGGGTGCGATGTGTACGTACATCACTTGTAACCCCACCAATGCTTGGGATGCTTAGGTCTTTCAGAAGGCTGAAAGCCATTAGGAATGAAGAAATGTTTTTGATTGATTTGATATACCTGAGTTGCATCCGGACCTTTGAAAAGTGTACAAAGGCTAATGTGTTTAGACTTGTTGGAATGTTGGGGGTTTCCTTTTCTCTGTTAAATGGCACTGTGTTTGGGTGTTTCGGGTCATGAAGCGTACTCAGGAATTGAATTCTTTTTGCTAATTACAATGTAGTTGGGAGCATTTTGAAACATCTTCAGTATTTTCCCTGGTTTCCTAAATTAGAGACCTGCAAATAGCCAGGAATCTTGCTCTCAAGTTATGTGCTTAGTTTTATTTTTCGAAAAAGAAAACACAATATCAGGAACGCTCTCTCGAAAAGTAAAAAAAGAAGAAGCAATCTTGTTGTCATTCTTTCTCAAAGTTTCGCCATTGTTTTCACCAATATGATATGTTATACATGTGATAGTTGATTTGTGCTCTCTTCCATGGTTGCTCGTAGGGCCCATGCTATCATCATGAAGCTGGAGACCTCTGTTTTTTAGGGTGGGCGAGGGAGTTTGAGATTCATGACAAAATGGTGCCAGAGGCTCCACCCTTCCACATGCCTCCATCGGGTCCTAGGATATCCAGCCTAGCACTGTACAACAAGGTATTCTAGGCTGCGGTAATTGCAACGACTATTCCAGGAGACGGGTCACAGTGTTAGTATTTATTGAAAGTTAGGAGATGTTCAGGAATAAGATAGATGTTATAGATTAAAGTATTTTTTATTTAAAAATATAATAATATAATATTTTTTTTATTTTAAAAAATTATTTTTAATATGAATATATTAAAATAATTAAAAAAATTTAAAAAAAATTATTTTAAAAAATACAATTTAAACTGACCACATTCACAAACAGTAATTGGATTACATTAAATTACATGCTTTAAAATCTATATATAAGAAGCTACTGTTGCTTGTCCTATTATTTATAATTTTATCATCTATATATAAGAAGCTACTGTTGCTTGTCCTCAGATATTATTTATAATTTTATCATTTATTTTATTAAAAAAAATATTTTATTCATTCTATATAAAATTCTTTTAAAATAATTAAACTTTAGATGAGTAAGTCTAGATACTAAACCAGCATGCTTAGACTTTTCTTATTAAGAGTTGGATGTGCTAGGCCACCCGTGTACATTATCAAATCAATTTATTATTTTTAAAAAAAATAATAATTGATTTTTTTTAATTTCAAGAATTTATTATGGATTGGAGTGATTTGTTTTTTCATTTTTGATCTTCAAATGTTTTTTTCTACTCGATTGAATCCTTCAATTGCGAAATTCAAGACCAGTTGCTCTAATTTGCTAGGAAATGGTTAAAATGAAAGATGGAACCAAAATACAAAAAACACAAAAACTTGATATCCATTACAAAATTTACTCAAAATATTAACTTTGATCCTTTTATTTCTCAACAAAACTATTTTTAGTCCCTTTAGCTTTCCAAAAATTCCCTTTTGATATAAAACCTCATTTATTTCATTTTTTAGTTCAAAATTTGAGGTTGGAGAGAAAAAGTCACTATAATCTAGTGGTTGAGAGAAAAAATATTAGTAAGCTTCACTTATAAGATCAAAATGATAAATCTTTTTGTTAATGGGTTTTATATTATAGAGTAGTTTCATTAGAGTGTTATTTCACCTTAAAATTGCCCGAGATAATAGATTTGATCCTGGAGAGTTTTTGGATTTTAGGTTTTCTTTTTTTTACTTTTTTTAAGTTTTTTAAGGTAAAAAGATTTATTTAGGTCTTTATATTTTTTTTGTGTGTTTCTAGGAAAAAACAAATATAGTTTTATATGAATTTTTGGTGTGAAACACCCCAACCTAATTTTTTAATGACCTCTTTAGCAATCAAAATTTGAGAAGAATAGGCAATATGTAGTCTATCTTAACAAGGAACACATCACTTACTCTATTTTAGTTTTTTTCCTTAAAAATAGGGTAAATGATATGTCATTTATCCTTTATGAAATGAATATATATATATATATATATATATATATATATATATCAGAGCTCAAGCATGGGGGCTTAGGATGGCAGACCTACATGCTTAGGCTATTCTTATTATGAGTCAAATGTGTTGGGTCACCTAGGGCTGCATGCTTGGGCTTTATCTTGGATATTTTTTTTATTCAACTTTATCCTTTGATTTTTTTTATTTTTTAATAAAAATTACTTGACTTTTTATTTTTCAATTGTATCCTTCAACATTTGATTTGTTTTAAATTGGTCTTCATTATTTATTTTTTGAAATCATTATGGCTTTAGATAAATATTCTATTTTGTTGGGGCTTGATTTTAACAATTTTTATTTTTCTTGTCACCTTTTAAATTGTTTAAGTCTTTGGACTCACCAAGTCAATTGGGTCAGATTAAACTACCCTTTATATGGTTTTGATTTTTTTTTTCCTACTAGTGAATATGTTAATAGTGCCTATTTTTTTTAACTCTAAAAAAATTAATTTGATCCGTAATGAAGGGCGGGCTCATGATTTATTATTGTTTTATTCTAGCTCGTATCTTAGCACTTATTAGATACCTTTAGGGTAAGATGTTGTTTGGTTCTTCTAAAGTACTCTTATGAAGAGTTCTTAAATAGAAAATAAATATAGGCTGATGTTTGGTGTTATAGATGTAAAAGGTTTTGGGGATTTTGCTTTGCTGCTAGGTCATACTATTTTTTTCATAAAAAAATGATGTTTAGGTGTGGTAAACATTTTTTTTAAAAAAAAAGAAAAATCTACAAATCGAGTTATATACTTGTTCCATTAAGGGAAAAATGATTAGTCTCAACCAATTAAATATGAAAGGATGAAATATGATACAAAAAAACTAAATAAATCATCATTGGTCAACCCTGGTTAACATGATAAAGTTGTAACCTCAATAATCAAGCTCGAGTCAACGTAAGTTATCTCGCCAAACTTATGACCCAGATTATGTGATTAAAATAGCCTAATATATTTAAAAAATATCAACTTGTGTTAACTATTTAAACTTGTGACCCAAGTCATTAGACTTGATGCACTCTATCTAGAAAAAATATGAAACTCAATTCTCATTTAATCAAATATTAAAAAAAATTAAAAAAAAAAGAAATTTTAATTATATAAAAGGATTAAAAAAATAGAAATTAAAAGAATAAGGATTAAAATTATAATAGAAAATAAATTTAATATTTTATTGAAGGGTGATATCAAAAATAAAAACACATTAGCAAATGGACCCAAAAAAACATTTCAAAAAATGAAGATCAAAATTGATATATAAAATAAATTTTATATCTCAGTAAAAGGTGAGATGAAAAAAATATTAGAAAAAGAATCTCAAAAACCCCACAAGAATAAGGATCAAATTGGTAAAAATAATATACCATTAATTTAGATAGAAGGACGAGATTGATAAAAAATAAATAAATAAACTTTTACAAAAAAAGAAAAGCCAAGAAAAAAAATTAGAAATCAAAAGAATTAGAATCAATTTGAAAAATATTATATAGAAAAAATTGAGATTAAATGATGAAATTGAAAACAAACAAAATATTTATAAAATGATAGAGGACAAAATTAAAATACCAACAACAAAGAGGACCAAACTATCATTTTTAAAGGGAAGAGAGAGAAAGAAAAAAAAAAAACAAAATGGCTAATTGGTGACAAAACAACCACCCAACACTGATAGGCATTGCCTTGCACGTGTTGTTCAAAAGACGTGAGTGTCTTCTATAAGTTGGTGCATACCATACACACATTGATACTTTTTTTTTATTTTTTTTATTTATAAAAAGATAAAATAGCTCCTAAACTAACTTGATAATAATTAAAAAAAACCTTTGTAAAAAGGAAAAAAATCCCTTTGAGGTTAATTTTAATTTTTTAACTTTCAAGTGTATTTTGGTTGTTTCATTATGCATTTTGTTTTTATTTTCTATGTTTAGTCAAATACTAAAGTGCCCCTCATTTTACATGATAATTATATAAAAAAATTATGAAAGTAACAAATTGCTACTTGAAGCTAGTTTTAATTTTTTTTTAATCTTAAAAGGTATTTTGGTCATTTTATTGTGCTTTTGAAAATGTAAAAAGACTTACTTGCTCCTGATAAATTTGATAATGAATAATACACCTTGCAAAAAGACTTTAATGTTTAATGTCTCCAATAGTTATTTTTTATTGTTTTTGGTGTGAAGGACAAAATTATCATTATATTATTTTGAAGAACAATGTTTTTTTAGTTTAAGTTTATAGTGTTTTTTCCCAGGCCTGTTAGCTTCTCTTAATATATGTACTCTAGCCATCGTTACATTATATTATTACATATTATTTTACATTTAAGAGAAGTTACAACAATATTTTTAGATACATTTAGAAACCTCTTTAAGCTTTACAATTTCATCTATAAGTTTTATTATTTTTAAAACCAAAGTATATAAAAAATATTTTTCTAACAATTTATTTAGGACTTTCAATTCTTCCTCAAGGCATATTGTGAACTGAACTTGCTTATTATATGTTACTGTATATGCTTTATAGTCAATTAATTGGTTATATGTGATTTTGATTTTGCTCATGATAAAACATATTTATTATTAATAAATACTTTTTTTAATCTTTAATATTCATTTATGTTTAATTAATTTATATAATATTTTATTAATAAATTTAGATTAAAGATAAAGTCTTTAAGATAAAAAATAATTTGCAAAGAAAATTATAAAAGTGGTAAAATGGTTAAGCTTTTCATGATCAAGTTCATGGACTATGTCATTATATGGTGGGATCAATTTGTGTTAAGTTATAGAAGGAATCATAAAAGGCCTATTGAAACTTGGGGTGAGATGAAGGCTATTATAAAAAGATGATATATTTTTAGTCATTATTATAAATAATTGCACTAAATATTGTAATATTTGAGCCAAAGTATAATGAGTATTGATGAGTACCACATAGAGATAAAGATCATGATGATTTGACTAATGTAGTGGAGGATAGGAAAACCACTATAGCTAGGTTCTTGAATGAAATGAATAACAAAATCATGAATATTATGGAGTTAGAAGAAACGGTGCACATGTCAACAAAAATGAAGAGATAAATCAAATATAAAGGTAGTTCACGACCAAGCCAATTGTTAGGTTTTTCATCACCTTGAAAACCTAATTGGATGGCTTATATACGGAGCTACCTAATCTCAACTGAATATAAAGGAAAGAATCAAGACTCTAAAAGAGAAGAAGGATATCTCTAATAATAATAGAGGTAAATCTAAAACTCTTATATCTCGTAATCATGACATAAAATATATTTGTTTTTTAGAAGTCGAGCAAGTTGTTTTGTAGTATTCAAACAAGTGAGCTATGGTTATAAAGGCTAATAGTGAGGTTGTAGCCAATAGGGAGGTTAGTAATGAGGAGGAGATGCCCTCGACTTAAAAATGTTAGTGATGATTATGTTGAGCATCTAGTTGAGAGAGAGGTATTTGTGGTGAAACGAGTACTGAATATACAAGTTAAGGTGTGAGATTTGGAGAAGCAATGAGAGAACGTATTTAGCATGTAATATGAACATTAACAGTTAGAATTGCACTAATTTAACTTGTTCATGTATATGGATAATTGAACTTACATACTATAAAACACTTTATTACATTTAAATTATAGTTGAATGATTATGGAGAGATAAAAGTGCTTAAATAAGTTTTAGTTGCATTATTTATTAGAAAGTATTGTGATTAAGTGTTACGTGATGTTGTGCCTATACATATTAGTTATTTGTTGTTAGGTAGGTCTTGACAATATAATAAGAAAGCTATGCATGACAATGACAAGTTTAAGAATAAATTTTCTTTTATGAAAGGTAGGAGTTTCTAGTTCTTGTTTTTTAACACCTAAACAAGTTTACGAGGATTAACTAAAGCTTAAAAAGAAGAATATGACTGAAAATAAGAGTTTGTATATGAATGAGAGGTTTTTTCATAATATTCTCTTGGCTAGCAAGATTATGCAGGGTTTTGATGGAGATTTTTTATTTTAGGTTGATAATGGTTTATAGGTTTTTCTTCATGTTCTAAATTCGAAGACGAATCATCTTGAAGAAAGAGAGAGAATGATATGATTCAATAAAAGGTTGAATAAAAAAATTTGATTTTTTACATAATTGTGTCTACTTTTTAATTTTATGCTATTAAGCATAACTCTTAATTTGATCATTGGATCAAGTTGAAGTTTTACTAAGAAATTCCAAATATATTTTTACATACCGAGTTAAAATTTCAATTCAATCAGAATTCATGAAGGTTTTGCAAAACTAGTCAACAGATACAATATGAATTTTATTATTTATGGACTTTTAACTCGTGAATTTTTTATTTGAAGATGATTCTTTTCTTTATAATGCAAGGATATTCAACAACTTATTTTTATAAGTTTTCTAGTTCTACAAGGATCTTTAATATACAATAATATAGTTTTAAAGTGTGGTAAGGATTTCTTAATATTCCAAAATCCTTTTTCTTACAAGGATTTCTTATTTATCCTAGTTATAGAAGAAAATAAGGGCTAGAATATTTAATGACATATTACTTTAGAGTGAATTAATTCTTTATATTAATCTAAATTATTTTAAGGTTTTATTTGTTGTTTTTATTTTATTATTTGGATATTTACATTCATTTTAGGGCCTGCATTTTAGTTTGGCTTTTTATTTTATCCAAAATCAATATTTAGAATTGTTTTAGACATTAAGTTTATGTTAGTTGATCATTAGTTTGACTTTTAACCCAATAAGAGTTCATTAGAGTTATTTAAGAGGACTATATATTATTTTCTTAACTATAAAATTCAGCAGCCATGATTTTTTGAATAAACTTATATTTTACATGATGTAACACTTTTCTTTTTGTTAAGACAAAGAACAAATTTGACTTATTAAAATATAATTGATACTGTGGTGTCTTTGTATACTTGAAGTTCTTAATTCTATATAATCAATGGGTCCAAGTTCAATTTCTAATATCTTTGGTTCTTAGATACATGTTTATCTATGGACTAAAACATCTACCACAAGCTTGGTTTTTGGCTTTCTGAATATATCATCTACGTTGTTGTGAATTTTTGGATCTTTATATCCATAGAGTTTGCATTAATTGGTATCAAAGCTAGGCTTTGAAAATCTTATTATATATTTTTGAAATTTTTATTTTCTTATATTCCACATTTAAATTTGTATTTGAATTCAATATCTTACCTTTTCTCTTGTTTACAACAACTGCTATAAAAAAATTATAGTGTTCTTGTTGTTTTCATTATTATCCTTATATATCAGTAACAATAATTAAAAAAAACTTATTATTAATAAGAACTTTATGAAAATAAAGATTCAGAAACCCATGAAGAAGTAAAAGACAAACCTAGAAAGCCAAAAATGTAGTTTGTGGTAAATAAACTTGACCCTTATAAAACCTAGAAACTCAAAAAATAAGTTGCTAAATATTCTTTATTATGAGAAAAGAATTTTTCCCAAATAGAAAGTCATAAGTTAAAAAGTAATAAATAACAAAATTTATATTACATATGCTGACTTGTATCACAAGACTTTCTTGAACTTGCTTGATATGAAATTCTAACCCAATGTAGAAAAATATATCTAAAAATCTTAGTGAAAGTTTAGTTCGATCCAATTGTTGAGTTAAGAGTATAAAATTAAACAATAAACATAATTATACTAGAATGTGAATTTCTTTATTCAATATTTTGTTGTATTGTATCATTTGAGTGTTTCATCCATCTATTATTATAGGTGTAAGAGAAAAGATCATATTTTTATCTTTGTAATAGTTTATGCTTTTAAAAACCTCTTAAAACATTAGTTTACTCAAAATTATCCTTTTATAAAAATGGACACATATAAGTTGAATGACTTATTATAGAGCAAACTCCACACATTCCTAATTATTTAATAATACCTATAACTATTTGTTGAACTAAATAAATTAGATTAGCAAGTTGTTGCTCAATATTTAGATGTAACACTTACCTAGTTCATCTTTTTTCATGGTAATTCTAATTAATTGTTAATTGTTTAGAATTAACCACCATGTTATTTATGAAAGTATTTAATATTATAGGTGTCTTATCTACTACATCTCTTCCACTTATATTTGTTATCACACTCATTTCCATTATCAAAATTCATTTATAAAAATATTAAACCAAAAGTTGCTTATTAATTTGTCAAATGCCATAAATTTCTTTCTTAATGTTTATGGCACTAGATGTAAGGAAATCTTTTCAGGAAAAAAGTTTCTTCATCTCATTTCACATGGTAATAATATCGGATGGTAGGTAAAACAACCATTTTTTTATGTTGTTCCCTAAGAAGAATAAAAAAAATCTTAATTCTACTTATTTTTTTGAGATTATAATTAATTTCATGCTTGAGTATAGTACATGTAACTACTTAATATTCTTTTTTGGATCTTCATTTATCAATTCATGGAAAGTTAGTATAAGATTAATTATTTATAATTTAAGTTCATAAGCAACATCATATCATATATAATGTAAAAATATTGCTCATCAAGAAATTGGTGCTACCAACTCCTTGCGAGTTTGGTTATTTATTGCCTTTTGGTTATTTATTTTCATCTCTTCCTCTTTTCACTTAGTTGGTGGACTAGCTTCAAGGATAATATACAATGCTTGATTGAATTTGAATTGAGTAGGTGAAAGATATGCAAACCACTCATTTGATCTTTAAATAGATGATGAAAATTTCAAGATTCATTTAAGTCATTGAGCATCCTTTCTAGTACATTTGGACATTTATATAATATTAAAAGAAAATAAAACCAAAATTTAATTAAGGTGAATATAAAACATAAAACTAAACAAATAATAATGTAACTAGAAAAAACAACCTTGGCAACATGATGCTAAATTTGATAATAATAAAGACAATAAATCAAATCCTTGTATTAAATAATATTATCATTGAGTATAGTAGCAAGAAAAATGATATAAGAAACTATTTTTAATTAATAAGTTATTGACTCCAAGACCTAAGAAAAATTTTAATATTATTAGTAAAGAATATAAAACAAATTTTTTTTTTTAGTCGTAGTCATAGTCTTACATAAAATGGGAGGGGAAGGGGGGATTTGGAGATGGTTTGGTATATAAACAAAATGATTGCAAATTTGTTGTTAATTTTGCAACCCTAAAATTCAATTACAATGTTCCTAGCAAACACTTTTTTTTTTAGTGGTGTTTCCCTAATGCTTATAATATTTATTTTAAATAATAATACTTGATCTGATTTGTATTTTGGTCTTTAATAATTGGTGAGAGAAATTATTAGCTAGTTCTTTTGCTGCCATAAAAAAAAAAAGAAAAGGAAAAAGAAAGATGGTTTCCATATGATTAACAAGAAGAATTTATCAATGGCGGTTAAGTTCCAAGTCAGAATCCAAAAGATCTAATTGGGTTCTTGAATTTAATGTTTTTAGGTTTATAAATAAAAAGGTGTTTCATTGAAAATGAATTTTGTGATAATTTTTAAGCATTTAAAGGGAAAAATGTTAAATTTGAATTTGGAGCTAAAAGCTAAAATTATTTTTCATCTTTTAAAAAAAAAATAATTTACAGTTTCTTCTTCTTTCTCTCTATTTTTTTAAAAACTAGACACATGCATGGAAAGCTATTAGATCTTTTATTTAGATATTAAATGATGGAACATTAAATTTTCTAATTAAATAAATATTTTAATACCACATGGTAATATCATAATCTTGAAATAAAGTTGATTATTTCATGAAACATAATAAATGAACCTAATGCACATAAAATTATTTTTTGATTTTTATATAATTTCTTACAAATTAATTATTATTTTATTTTTCACAATACAATCTTATAAAAAATTATTAAGTAATTTTAACTTCAGAGGAAGATTTGTAGAAAATATAAATAAGAAGTAGCTAAAAATTATTTAAAATAATTTAAAAAATATATATATTTTTTAAATTTTATTGTATTTTAATTTTTTTATTTGTTAGATCTAATCTCTATTATTTTGATTATTATTTATTTTATTTGAGGTAATTTTTAAAATTAGATAATTTTTTTAATTTCATTCTTATCCAACCTTTTAATTTGTAAGATTTATTTCTTATTATTTTAATAAATTTTTAAAAATATTACCAAGTTATTTTCCATGATATAGCCAAATATTAGAAAATATTTTTCAATTTATTTTTTATGATATTATTAAACATAAAAAATAATTTAATTTTTAAAAATTTATTTATTAAAAATTTATATTTTAAAAAAAATTATTTTTTAACAAGCAAACAAAGTTTAATAAAAAAAAAAACTCAAAGAAACCACTAAAATATTTTGTGTCTTTTCTTCATTAAAGAAACCAAGGCATGCTGTAAGAGGCAGAGGCGGGAGGCTTTGAGAATTTGAAACCTTACCCTCGATTTGAAATATGAACAGATCCAGACAACAAAGACAAACAGTCCCTCTTTTATTTCTATCCTCCAACTCCCTTTACTAATTCTAGCATCCCAAATTTCTCCCTCCATGGAGAAGAGGCATTGTCATCCGTCCTCTCTCCATAACTCATCGCCGCAGGAATTCCTCTCCTCAGCCACAGAACTCAATCTCAAAGTAAAATCCTCAAAACGAACACTCAAATCCTTAATCCACTCAATCCCCTCCTCTTCTCCTCTAGCTTCCTCTCTCCTTCCCTCTCTGCATACTTTCATTTCCGATTCTATCCTTTCCTTCCGCCACCCCACCAGTGCCCCTCCCTTTAAAAAACGCCGTCGATCCGGCCGTAAAAATAATACGTATGAAGAAGCCAATCTCAACCTCCACGAACAACAACAACAACAACAACATAATCTCGAGAAGCTCCACCTTCTTGCCCACGTTGCTTTTCTATGCGTTTCGCATCCCAAGAAGGTGTTTTCGCCTCGGGATCTGTTGCCATCTGTTCAGTTACTTCATGACAATTTGGTCTTTCTTGAGTCGCATTCGAGTTTGTTGTTGGAGATATCGAATTTATGTGAGATTTATTGGAGGGAGAACTTACAGGGGAGAGAAATGTTGATTTCACAGTCTTTACCATTCCTGGTTTCGCGGTCTTTGACATTGAAGAAGAAAGTGGACGTTCATAGAGTTTATGCTTTGCGTGAGGCTTTTACATTGTTTGATTTCGAGGATGAGAGCATTGAGGATTTGAAGATGTTGTTGATTCGGACTGTGATCGCGCCGATTTATTTGAAGACTGAGGATGGGAGGAAGTTCTTGGGGTTTATTTTTGGGTTGAGTATGCAGTTAATGAAGGAGGCATTGGCGATGATAAAGTCTCAGATTGCATTTGGTAGGAAGTCCATCCTGGAAGCATATGGAGTGGTGTTGTTTCGGGCATGGAAAGGGGTTGATGGGGTTTTGAAGGAGGAGTTTGAGGGTGGGTTCCTACAGGGTTTGATTGAGGGCTCGATATATGCGAATTCCAGGGTGTTTGCAGCTTCTGTTAGGAGGGTTTTGGGTGGGTTTGTTAGTCAAAGGATTACTGATGGGGTTGAAAAGTTGCTTTTTAGGCTTGCTGAGCCTGTGATATTTCGGTCCCTCCAGGTAAACCAATTCTTTTATCCCATGTAAACTTGATTTTTAATGATAACATATCTGTTTGGAATAAATTATTAACTAGCATGTAGCAGTTTGTGTTGGCATGTGAAATAAATGTAATATTAACTTGGTAGCTGTTGCTCATACACAATTGATCTTAAGGATGCAATTGTTCTTTTCAACTTTTCTAATTCATTATTGGTTGGTTTAGATAATTTGATTAAAGAATTATGAGATTGTTCTATGCACGTTTTGACAGGTTGCCAATTCAAATGTTCGTCTTAATGCATTGCATTTGCTTTTAGATTTTTTCCCGCTTGAAGATCCTGATGCCATGAAAGAAGTAAAAGATACACTGCTTGATAAGCAGTTCTTTTTAATGGAGAGATTGATCATGGATGATTGTCCAGATGTAAGAGTTGTTGCAGTAGAAGGTTGTTTCCGTGTCCTTCATCTATTTTGGGAAATCGTCCCCTCATCAACCATTACAAAGCTGCTTACAAAAATATTTGATGACATGTCACACGATATATGCAATGAGGTTAGGCTTTCGACGGTGAATGGCACTATTTATTTGCTCGGAAATCCACAGTCTCATGAAATTCTTAAAGTTCTTCTACCAAGATTGGGGCATCTGATCCTGGATAGTGCTCTTTCTAGTCGTGCTGCTGTCATGGATCTCCTCCTCCTTATAAGGGATATCCGATCCTTTCAATTTAATAAGGTATTGCTTTGCATTAACATTTTTGTATTGTTTTTGGCATCTTCTCCTGTTACTTGGTTGGGTTTATTCTTACTATAATAGTATATCTCTCATTGGCTGGCTGGCGCTGTTATTATAAAACTGCAGGTGGTTGGTTTAGATGTGTTATTATCAACACTTGCAAGTGATCATTCTCAGGTTGCACAGAGGATTACTAGATTGCTTATACCATCATACTTTCCCTCGAAAGTTAGCATCGAAGAGGCATGCAATCGTTGTGTCACTCTTATTAAAAGGTCTCCCATGGCTGGTGCAAGGTTTTGTGAATTTGCTATGTTAGAGGGGGCATCTCCTAAGTCTCTCATGGAGCTTGTCAGAGTGTTGATCGGTTTGGTTTTGTCAAATGAAAAACTACATGCAGATCAGATTGAGGGTCTACTTATTGCTGCTGCCTCCCTATGCAACAATCTAGTCAGTGAGCCTTGCTATAAGAATGCCCTTAAAGAATTTTTCACCGGTGGAAAAGTAAAGTGCTTGTTTGCTGCTGCATCCACTGGGCATGCTCAACCATCTGTACTCAACATTTGTTCTGTTGTTTCACCTGATGATGTTGCTGGGCTTGTTGAAGAATGCATGAGCCTGGTTACTAATTGTTGCGGATTACCAAAGAATGTGGAAATGCAAGCTAAAGTAAGGTCCGCTCACAGATTATTGTTGTCTTATAGTGGCTTTGATGATATGTTTGATTCTTTAACAAACCTTTTGCAAAAAGCTGCCTATCGTTGCCATGTTAAATTTGGAGTTGAAATACCAAAGCAGAAAGTTTTCCCTGGGAAAAGGAAGAAATGCAAGTCCTCAGTCAAAATCTCAGCCAAGAGGAAGCATGTAGGTGGGAAAAATTCAACCACTTTTGAGTATGATTACTCAATTTCTGTTGGAATTGCCTGCCAGATTAAAGACCTGGTTGTTTCTGAGGACTCTCGGGAAGCTATTTTAGGGTCCCAAGCTCTAGAATCGTCATTTCTTGCTCTGAAGGTCATTTCAGAGGCCAGCATTGAGCACTGCATCTCCTGCGAGTATATGGACACATCACCTGTTTTGGCGTATTCAGCTCTGGCCTTGCATATGAGTCTTCAAAATATAAGCATTAGTACAAATGATAGTGGCAGCAAGAACAGTGAGGGGACTGACTCTTCATCAATTGTGGAGGCAAGTTGTACTTTTTTTTTTCCTTTCACTTTTGTTTTATTGAAGTCTCTATTCTCTATGACTCTCCCTTGTATTTTTGTCTTTGACCAACAAATCATTCAATCCTTATGTGATTTTGTCAGTTTTGTGTTGCTTAGCTTACATTCTATGGCAATACCTGAATTTTTTATTTTGCAAGAAATTTAATGTCCCTTTTCTTCACATTAGACCTTGAATTTAATTTCCATCTCTTGTTCTGCCAAGGAATTTATCATTCTTTACATGGAAACAGTGTAACATCCTGAAATCAATGGTCCCCTATTTTCCCAATGCCATCAGCACAAGCATGCTGGTTTAATTCTCTAGAGCTGCCACTTTATGCAAAATCTTGAAGCACGACTGTGTTTCTTGAATATTCCTCCCAGAACCCTACTTTGGCGGGGACCATATCAGACATTGGTTGCTTATCAATACAAGCATTATGATTTGTGGCTGCCAGTTGTTGATTTGAGACCTGGTTAATGAGCTCATTGAAAGTATTTTTGTTTGAATTTTAATAATAGGCATCTGTAGACAATAGGTGTTCTGTACTAATATACATGTATATCTTTCTCATTTTGTAACTGTGGTAATCATAACAGTTGAAAGTATTATAATTTGTAGCTGCCGGTTGTTGATTTAAGACCTGGTTAATGAGCTAATTGAAAGTATTTTTGTTGTTTGAATTTTAATAATAGGCATCTATAGACATTAGGTGTTCTGTACTAATATACATGTGTATCTTTCCCATCTTACACCTGTGGTAATTATAACAGACTGTGTAATCTTCATGGATTTTTTAATAGAGTGCATTTTTTAACTGTACCTGCTCCTTTGTCAGTTGTGACTTGCTCACATATGTGCTTCAATTTTTTAGAATGAGGAAACGTTTGTTGATGTGCTCTCAATTCTGTTTCCTCTAAATTTCATTTTCTTCAGACGGTGTTGGACCAGACAGTGGATCACCTTCTTAATTGTATTGATAAGCTGCTCGGAGAAGTTAACATTGGGGAAACTCAAGCAGACGCATCTATTTCAAATGATGATGGTGAGTGATTAAGGAAAATATAAATAAATCACCATCCCTTTAGCGCTGCTGTTCAATTTTAGAATATTAGTGACTGCAATAGCATTATAATTTGAATATCTGCGTCTTACATGAGATCTCATCATGCAATATTATGCTTTTAAGGTCTCCATCATTCTTTGTTTTTCATTAGAGAGAGGAATCACCTTTATTTAACGATGACTTTTTAACATTACGTAGGATCTCTCTCTACAAAAGAAAGGGGGATGTCAAATAAGGTGAAGATGCTTACTGCAGTGCTAAAGCTCATAGTTGATTCCATTGCAATGAGCCTTCTATCTCGTATTCATGGAAGGTGTTTGAACTTTACATCTGAATATTTAAAACACATCATCTTTGCATTAGAGCACCAATCTATTGAAAAACTGCAATTTAAGGAGGATGAATTGAAAGATTTTTTTCTGTGTCTGAAGAGCTCCTTCAGCTATGCAGCCAAGTTACTCAATCTGATCCTTCGTGACACCAGTGAAACTTCACCACTACTTCCAGAAGCTTTTGATCTTGTCAATGATATGCTTGATCTAATCACCTCAATTGAATTGCACTTGGGCTCTGGTTTTTCAGCAGGCCTGGTTGCTGCAGCCAAGTCTTGGATGCCTGATCTGATTCTTGCATTGGGATTTCCGTGCATGCTAAACAAGACTCAATTAGCAAGCACATATATAACTGCATCAGATTGCATTAAGTCTGGTTATCCATCGTGGCCTATAATTTTAGCAAAGACTGAGCTTTATGAAATAAGAGAAGGTAACCCAGAAGAGGTGGATGATATAACTTCCCAACCAGAAGAATTCCGTGTGTTTAAGAAACTCATGGAAATGATAGTTTCACTATTGAAGGGGAAGTTTAACATTCTGGATGCAGTTGGAGTGATTTTATTGACTGGCTCTGTTGTTGGCCTTGAAAGGAAGGACTTTGGAGTAGTATTGGGACTTCTACATTTTGTCTGTGTGAAGTTAGTTGGAGAAGAAGACAGGGAATGGAATGAACTGGATATGATGTTGGCTTCTCTGCCAGAAATCTACCCTCAGATCGAGAGAGGGATTGAGGAACAGAGTGACGAAAATGCAAGGCAGAAACTATGCAGTGCCAGGATGTTGCTTGATCATGTTTGGTTTTATCATCTTTATGAAACCGGGAGGTTTTCTGCTATGAAAGAATAAATGGAACTTCTGTAAGAACTTTTATATTTTAAATTCTATGCTGAGTATATGCGTTGCATCCCATTTTATTTCATTCTGCAGAGGTTGAATGAAATGACAGTCGTTCCTGTTCTTTTTGTCACAAATATCAGATTTCAATGTAAAATTGTTCTCTTTGTTTCATTTTCTTTCGAAATGAAGAATTTAGTCCTCTAAATACATGTAATAATCCCTAATTTACTGTCTCTAATCCCTGATTTGTAGTCTATAATAAATACAATAGATATAAGATATTCTGTTACAATTTAGTTGCTATGTATTGTTGATATTCTTGCTATAATATACACTCACATCCCCCTTTAAATTGATGTTGGCCGATCAATAAGCATTAATTTGTCAATCATGAGTTGATGTTGAGGCCAAGACAAGGCCTTCGTAAAGATATCAGCTGTCTGATTCTCGGTGAAAATGTGAGGTAATGTAAGAATATTATGATCAAGAGCTTTATGAATGTAGTGACAATCAACTTCAATTCAATATGTTTGGTGTGTTTATGAAACATAGGATTAGTAGCAATCTGAATTGCACTTGTGTTATCAGCATGAAGAGGTGTAGGTGTGCTGAGGAAAACCAAGTTCACGTAGCAAACCCTGGAGCCACACAATCTCAGAACATGCGGAGGACATAGCTTGATACTCAGATTCTATGGAAGATTTTGAGATTCGGTCTTGCTTTTTGCTTTTCCATGAAATTAAAGCATTTCCAAGAAACATACACCACCCAGTAACAGACCAACATGTATCTATGTACCCTGCCCAATTTGCATCACTATAACCTATTAATTGTAATGAATTATTAGCAGGAAAAAATAATCCTTGCCCATATGTGCTTTTAAGATAGCAAATAATTCTTCGGATAGTAGCTAAATGAGGTTAACGAGGAGCCTGTAAAAACTAACTTGTACTGCAAAAGAAATATTTGGTTGAGCAATGGTTAGATAATTCAAACTTCCCACTAATTGCTTGTATATGGAGGGATCAGGTAACAAGTCACCATCATTCTGACAAAGTTTTAAATTAATCTCAAGAGGTGTAAGAACATTATTCCTTGATTTAAGACCGCCCAAGAGAAGAATCTCTTGGGTGTATTTGTGCTGATGTAGAGAAATCCCATTGGACATAGAATGCACTTGTAGACCAAGGAAATAATGAAGGTGTCCCAGATCCTTCATATGAAATTCACTGTTAAGAGAACACTGCAAATCCTCAATAAGTGGAATGTCAAATCTTGTAATGATAATATCATCCACATATACCAGAAGAGCAACAATATCAATATTAGTTTGCTGAAGAAACAAAGAGGAATCATATTGGCTCTGAATAAATTTAAGTTTCAGAAGAGTAGTGCGAAATTTTTCAAACCATGCCCGTGGTGCCTGTTTTAGACCATACACGGACCGTTTCAACTAGCAGACTTTATCAGATGGGTGAGTAAACATACCAGGAGGAGGAGTCATATAAATATTCTCTTTCAGGTCTCCATGTAAAAATGCATTTTTTACATCCATTTGACGAAGTGGCCATCTGTTGGAAGCAGTAATTGCCATAATAGTTTGTATGGTAGTCATTTTAGCCACAGGTGCAAATGTCTCCTCATAATCAATATCATATGTCTAACAATTTCCAAGAGCCACCAACCATGCTTTTATATCGTTCCACAGATCCATCAGGTTGGAATTTAATAATGTATACCCAGGTTGTAATTTAATAATGTATACCTATTTGCAGCCAATAGGTCTAAATCCGGTAGGACAAGAAATAATATCCCATGTGTGATTATCCTGAAGAGCTTGAAGTTCCTCTTTCATGGCTTGTTGCCAACATTATTGGGTAGAAGCCTGGGCATAAGTCTTAGGCATAAAAGTACTATCAATAGTAGTTGTTGAGTATCCATACCTGTTTGGGGTATGTGAAACTCGAGTTGATCTTAGTTGAGGGGAATGATCAGATGTCGGTTCCGTGTCCGGAAATGGCAAAATGGATGGTGGATGACGTCTTTGATATACAATTCCTAGCTTAAAACATTCAAAGATATAAGATGGACTATTACCATCAAATGTTGGAAGCTGGATAGGAGTGGATTTTGTAGAGGGACAAGAAGGGAACAAATTCTGATTTTCAAAGAAAATCATATTTCAAGAGATACGAATTTTATGAGCACTTGCATCATAACACAAACTCTTTATGAGAATTACTGTATCCTAGAAAAGCACAACGAGCAGCTTGGGCTGAAAGTTTATTATGTTCAGTAAATGGTAAGTGAACAAAACAAACACACCCAAAAATATGAAGAGAATCATACTCAGGAATAACACCAAATAAAATAGAGTATGAAGATGCAAAGTTTAGAACTTGAGAAGCCAAACGATTAATTAGATAAACAGTTGTTGACAGAGCTTCTACCCAAAATTGAGTAGGTACCGAAGAATCAATTAATAAGGTGTGAACAACATAAAAAAGATGACGATTCTTATGCTCAACAACTCCATTTTGTTGAGGAGTGTAAGGACAAGATCTCTGAGAGAGAATCCCTTTGTTTTTGAGATATTCCTGAAATTCTTTAGACATATATTCCCTCGGAGCCAGAACGAAGTATTTTAATATGAGCAGAAAATTGATTTTCAACAAATACAACGAAAGCTTGAAATGTTGAGAATACATCAACCTTAGATTGGAGAAAATATATCCAAGTGAAATGACGGAAATCATCAATAAATATGAAAAAATATTTATACTGAGCATGAGAGATAATAGGGCTTATGCCCCATACATTAGTATGAATAATTTCAAAACATTTAGAAGCACAATTTCCATGTGAAAGAAATGATAATGCTCAAAAATTTTGTTGAAAAGGAATTTTTATTCCTCAAATATCCATGTTTCATAAGATGAGTCAATACATTAGAATTGGGATGCCCCAATTTCTTATGCCAAAAATAAGGATTATTAATGACAGTGAATATCACAGTTATTTTCTACCATTTGACCAACAGAGAGTAAACTTGTGGATAATTTTGGTGACACAAAAAATATTGTTGAAATAAGACCCTAAACTACCAATCAACAAAATCGGCAGATTATCACCATTTGCTACCTGTATATGCTGATTACCTATATATTTTTGCACGTTATACAACCCATTTTCACTGCTGGTCATTTGATTCAATGTTGCTGAATCCATTAACCATTGTTTATTATGTGCTAAATCCAAGGGAAAGTTAAGTTTATTTTTCTTACCAGAAATCCCAAGTGCACAGAAGGAAAATATTATCATCTGCTGCACCATCTCAGGAGTAAGAGTGCTCGATGATGAAGATTTTGGTGCTGACGATGAGGACATGGCTGTGGCAGCCATAGAAGCAACCTTTAATTTTGACTGCACAGTAAACCCTTGTCGATTCTATGGTCGTAGACAACATTCCTTGATTACATGCCCCTCTTTCTTACAATAATTACAGAATTTCTTACTATAATTTCTAGCAATGTGCCCTAATTCTTTGCAATTAAAACACTCACACCCCTCTGTCATCCCCTTCCTTGAGCCATGTAAGCCATATTCATCTTTGTAATAGTGTCCTAAGTCAACTTGTGTTGAGTGGCGAGTCGTTGTTTTTCCCGTAATAGTTCCCCCAAACATTCATCCAAAGTGGGTACTATACTTTGGTTGATCAAGCTAGCTCTCACGCCCTCAAATTCTAGTTGGAGCTTCATCAAGAACTGTTCCTTTTGGCTCTCGGTATGAACAAAATATAGTGCTTTTAAACTCTCCTTCGGTATTTTAGAGTAAATTATGCCAGTGTATATTCACTTCACAGGTTTAGAAATCCAGCATAGAATTGTTCAGTTGAGAGATTACCTTGTTTGTAATTGGCAATACTCATTTCGACTTAAAATTTTTTAGCCGAATTGTTTTGGGAATAGATGCATCTGAAGTAGTCCCAAATCTCCTTCCTTGTGCTAAACGATCGAAGATTGTTGATCATATGGGGTATAACAGACCCTAGTATCAAAGAGACAATTTTCGCATCTTTGATAGTCTATGTACTTAGCTCCTGTGGATCGATTGGTGCTGGTGAAGATTGACACGACGAAAAGATTGATGTCTTCTCCCAAGTGCAGGAGTGTCGAAGTAATAAATAACCTGGCAAGACCGGGGTCGAACCACAGGGAGGTTAATTGTACAAACTATAAATAACAATAATACAACAACAACAGTAATAATAATAGTAAGAACAGCAATAATAATAATAATAATAATAATAATAATAATAATAATAATAATAATAATA
>NW_011500655.1:45784-60131 GCF_000495115.2 Populus euphratica | reverse complement strand
ACTAATAATAATAGTAATATAATAATAATAATAATAATAATAATAATAAAGAAAAAGAAGGAGAAGAAGAAGAAGAAGATGAGAACTTTGAGATGGAATATTAATGTAACGATTAAACAATTATAATAACAAATGTCAAGGTTAGAGGTTCCACTAATGGTATGTCAAACAAGTATAGTATAAACTCTTATTATTCAATTGGAAACCACACATAAAGGAGGTTCCAATCTAATTATAGATTGTTAACATGATTACATTAGTCATCTTATTCGATTAATGCTAATACTTGTAAATCTCGTCAAACATTCATGATTATAACTTATGTTAACAATAAATCAAGTTCCTTTCATAGCTTAGGTGTCAGTTATACCATATAGTATGGGCTATGAAAGTGCCAAGCATTTGTTGTACCAAGTGTTATACAACATAAATCAAGATTAGTCATTTAACAAGCAAAGTATTAAAGAGTGAAGAAGATAACAAATACAAAACATGCTAGTATCAAATATTAAAGTCCATATTAAGTTTACACTATACTTATTCTTACACCATTAGTGTAACCTTTTCACCTTGACATAATAAACTTAGCTAGACATAATGAAAGAAAGAAAAATAAATAAACAAAATAAGAACATAAATAAGATAAAAGTTAACTAAGTAAAGGAAAGGAAATGAAAGGCATAAACTTGATATTAATAAAAACAAAGCATAAACATTACAAAAAATACAAAGAGAGAAAGCAAGAGCATGATCTTGATCTGGAGACCAAGATGCCTAAATGCATGGCAAATGCCTCCTTTTATAGGCGAAAATTGGGAACTATTGATTTGATGACTAATTGATGAGTGGGTGACCAACTCTTGACTTGGTGACAATCCTTATCTTCTCTTGTCTGCCCAAAACGTTATTGATAACGTCAAAATTGGAGCCACTTGAAAACATAAAAGTTGTAGGAAATTGTCTCATCTTTCTTTTGTAAACAATTCAGCTCATTTGGACTTCTAGAACTCTAGATATGGCAAAATACTGAACAGTACTTGGGCTGGAGGACAGATTCGGGCTTCTTTGTTATTGCTATAATTTGGACTTGAAAATGGCCTTTTCAGATCTTGGGCTCCATATAAAAGTTGTAGGCCTATGTCTTACCTTTCCATCCATATAAAGTAGACTTAAATCTGAGATCTATAGCTCCAGATATGACCCAATTACCAAACAGTATTCCGATTTGGATTGCACCAACATCTCTTTTCTAATTTTGGTCATCTCTTTGCCCTTGCAATTTAAGTTCTTAAAGTCATCAATCAATCCTTTCATTTATGTGATAGACCTGCATTTAAAATGAACATTTACCACAAATTAAAGGTATCTTATATTATTAGATATATTATTATAAAACATGCTTTAGTTAAGGAGTTATTGATACTTCAAGTGCAAAATGATGATATAAAACCATGATAAAAATACACTTTTAATTACTAATCAAAGATCTATCGAGATGCCCCTATAATTCCTTCTCTTTAACAAACATATGAAACTGAAACTCCCAACTGGCATAGTTTTTGCCATTGAATCGAGTAAGAAATGCCTTTACAGACATCCTAGGAACCACAAAAAAAATCACCAAATACTGACGAATACAGTCTGTAGATTGAAGAGAAGAACAAAGGTCTAGATTAGAATAATTGGCTTTGATACCATGTCACAAATATCAGATTTCAATGTAAAATTGTTCTCTTTGTTTCATTGCCTTTCAAAATAAAGAATTCAATCATCTAAATACATGTAATAATCCCTAATTTACTATCTCCAATCCCTGATTTGTAGTCTACAATAAATACAATAAATACAAGATATTCTGTTACAATTTGGTTGCCATATATTGTTGATATTCTTGCTATAATATACACTAACACTTTTATGAGACGGGACAAAATTACTCCTGGTCATTAAACCGTTATAAATTAACAGGTTCATTTTCTTTAACCAAACGGTAGTTATATGATTGCAATGCTTTATCAACATGTCCGAACATCATGAAATAGCTTCAAAGAGTATAAGCTGGGTAAGGATGTCTTGAACCTCAGTTAGTAGTGTTCTGCTGACCATGATGGGTCGTATATGAGGGAAAACAAACTAGAAAACCAAAAAGAGAAAGAAAAACTGGAATCTTGAGCTATACTATTAGAGAGATTTCCTTTTCTCAATACAATACCTGACTAAAAGAATAATGCAATAGTTGTGCTTGTTGCAGTAAGCTTATCAGACTGAGAATGCAGATACAATTAATAAGAATTCTGGTGGAAACCCCCTAGAGATGGATGAGAGAAGTTTGAATGCTGATGTAACTACTATCAACAAACACGAGGCTAGAATGTAATTATTAAAGAAACGATTTCTGGAGGAGATTGCTGAAGCTCAAGGTTTGCTGCGTGCACAAAACTGGACAAGGAAGTTGAACTACATAGGATCCGCATTCCAAGAACAGCCTAGGTGTCATGACTAGAGGTTGTTTGACATTGTGTTTTACCCTATATTTTAGTGCGTTTTAAAAGTATATTTGGTATGAAAAAGTATCAAATTAATATTTTTTTTTATTTTTTTAATAATTTTGATATGCTAATATTAAAAATAAAAAAAACATTTTAATATACTTTAAAGTAAAAAATACTTTTCAAAAGTATCATATATCACAATATTAAAAACACATTAAACTGAATTATCTTATCTAGATAAATTTATTTCTAATAAGTTGATGGGCTCTTTTTTAAAGGTCTTTTTTATTTTTTTCTAGTATAGTATTGTAGATGTTCGAATTTGTGGAGCAATTATCTCCTTAGCCATAACATAATGTGGAAACTAGATCGTTTCATCGAGCACTATTTCTTTTAAGATAAAAAGGTATTCTAACTCTAATGGATCAAGTTATAACTCACATCTTCACTAGTATACTACTATGGAAAGTAAATTCTATTATAGAAATTGGGTTTTTTTAGTGTGTTTCATCTTTACTAGTAAGAAGCTTTTCTCGAGCTAGGTTTGTTAGATCTATATGTTTCGAAGAGGGCTTAGATGGATAAATTTTTGCATATCTTCTAACACAACCAAAAAATTAATGTCTTCTCTCAAGTGTAGGAGTGTAGAAGTAATAAATAACCCGACAAGATCGGGGTCACACTATAGGGAGTGTAATTGTATAAATTACAAATAATAGTAATACACCACCACCACCACCACCACCAACAACAATAATAATAGTAGTAGTAGTAGAAGTAGTAGTAGTAGTAGTAGTAGTAGTAGTAATAATAATAATAATAATAATAATAGTAATAAAGAAGAAGAAAAAGAAGAAGAAGTTGATGAAAACTTTGAGATGAAAGATCAATGTGAGAATTAAACAATGATAAAAACAAATGTCAAGGTCAGCGGATCCACTAATGGTAATTCAAACAAGTATAATATAAACTCTTGTTATTCCTTAATTAGAAACCACACATGAAGGTGGTTCCAATCGGATTATAAGTTATTAACATGATTACATTAGTTATCTTATTTGAATAATGCCAATACTTGTAAACATTGTCAGGTATTCATGATTATAACTTATATTAATAATAAATCAAGTTCCTTTTATAGCACAAGTGAAAGTTATACCATACGGTTGGGTTATGAAAGTGCCAAGTATTTGTTGTACCAAGTGTTATACAACACAAATCTAGACTAACCATTAAACAAGCAAAATATTCAAAGTGAACAAGATAACAAATATAAACATGTTAGTATCAAACATTAAAGTTTATATTGAGTTTATACTATACTTATTCTTACACCATTAATGTAACCTTTTCACATTGACATAACAAACTTAACTAAATATAATAAAAGATAGAAATATAAATAAACAAGATGAGAACATAAATAAGATAAAAGTTAACTAAGAAAAGGAAAGGAAATGAGAAACATAAACAAGAGATTAATATAAGTAAAACTTAAGCATTATAATAAAGAGAGAGCAAGAACATGATCTTGATCTAAAAACCAAGATGTCTAAATGCATGATAAATGCTTCCTTTTATAGGCTAAAATTAAGAACTATTGATTTGATGACTAATTGTTGAGTGGGTGACCACATCTTGACTTGGTGACAATCCTTATCTTCTTATCTGCCAAAAATATTATTGCTAATGTTAGAATTTGAACACACTTAAATCATGAAAGTTTTAGGAAATTGTCTTAGCTTTCTAGAAAAAAGAAAGAGGTCATTTGGACTTCTAGAACTCAAGATATGGGTTGAACACTGAATAATGTCTACGTTGTAAGATAGAATTGAGTCTTGCCTTTTGCATGAAAGTTTTAGGCCTATGTCTTAGCTTTCCATCCATATAAAACAAACCTAAATCCAAGTTCTATAGCTCTAGTTATGATCTAATTACCGAACAATGTTCTAATTTGGACTAAACCAGCATCTCTTTTTTAAACTTCACCCTCTCTTTGTCCTTTCAATTTCAGTACTTCAACTCATCAATCAATCCTTTCATTTATATGATAGGACTGCATTTAGGATGAACATTTACCATAAATTAAAGGTATCTTATGGTATCAAACTTGATATTATAAAAAATGCTTTAGTTAAGGAGTTATTGATACATTAAGTGCAAAATAATGATATAAAACCTTCATAAAAATACACTTTTAAGTACTATCAATCTTCCTATTTATTATAAGGATGAGGAATCATATAAACCATCTATTTACCCTATCAATAAAAAAACAAGAAGAAAAGAACTAGGTTTTTGATAAGACCAAAAGATTGATGTCTTCTCCCAAGTGTAGGAGTGTTGAAGTAATAAATAACCCAATAAGATTGGAGTCAAACCACATGGAGATTAATTATATAAATTATAGATAACAATAATACAACAACAACAATAACAACAACAATAGTAACAATAACAATAATAATAGTAATAGTAGTAGTACTAAGAATAATAATAACAACAACAACAACAACAACAACAACAAAAGAAGAAGAAGAAGATAATGATGAAGATGAGAGTTTTGAGATAGAAGATCAATGTAAGGATTAAACAATGATAACAACAAATAAGTATAGTATAAAAACTCTTATTATTCAATTGGAAACCACACATAAAAGATGTTCTAATCAGATTATAAATTGTTAACATGATTACATTAATTAACTTATTTGAATAATGCTAATACTTGTAAATGTTGTTTGGCATTCATGATTATAATTTATGTTAACAACAAATTAAGTTCCTTTCATAGCTCAGGTGTCGGTTATACCATACAATATAAGCTATGAAAGTGCCAAGTATTTGTTGTATCAAGTGTTATACAACATAAATCTAGATTAACAATTTAACAAGCAAAGTATTAAAAGTGAACAAGATAACAAATATAAAACGTGTTAGTATCAAACATTAAGGTCGATGTTGAGTTTACATTATACTTATTCATACACCATTAATGTAACCTTTTTACCTTAACATAATAAACTTAACTAAACATAATAAAAGAAAGAAAAATAAATAAATAAAATAATAACATAACTAAAATAAAAGTTAACTAAGTAAAGGAAAGGAAATGAAAGGCATAAACTTGATATTAATGAAAGCAAAACATAAGTAAGACAAAGAGAGAAAGCAAGAACATGATCTTTATCTGGAAATCAAGATGCCTAAATGCATGACAAATGCTTTTTTTTATATGCCAAATTAGGAACTATTGATTTGATGACTAATTGATGAGTGGGTGGCCAACTCTTGACTTGGTGACAATCCTTATCTTTTTTTATCTGCCCAAAACATCATTGATAAAGTCAGAATTAGAACTACTAAACAAAAGTTGTAGAAAATTGTCTCAGTTTTCCAGGAAAAAAAATGGAGGTCATTTGGACTTCTAAAACTCTAGATATGGGCCAAACGCTGAACAATGTGCGGGCTGTAGGACATATTTAAATTTCTTTGTTGTTGTTACAATTTAGACTTGAAAATGACCTTTTTAAATCTTGGTCTTTATATGAAAGTTGTAGGCCTATGTCTTACCTTTTCAGCTATATAAAGTAGACCTAAATCCGAGATCTATAGCTCTAGATATGACCCACTTATCGAACAATATTCCGGTTTGGACTGCACCAACATCTCTTTTCTAAGTTTAGCCATCTCTTTATCCTTTCAATTTCAATTCTTAAATTCATCAATCAATCCTTTTATTTATATGATAGGCTTGCATTTAAAATGAATATTTACCATAAATTAAAGGTATCTAATATTATTAGATATGTTATTATAAAACATGTTTTAGTTAAGGAGTTATTGATACTTCAAGTGCAAAATGATGACATAAAACCTTGATAAAAATGCATTTTTAAGTATTAATCATTAGTATCAAACATTAAAGTCCATGTTGAGTTTTCACTATACTTATTCTTACATGATTAGTACTTAAAATTGTATTTTTATCAAGGTTTTATATCATCATTTTGCACTTGAAGTATCAATAACTTCTTAACTAAAACATATTTTATAATAACATATCTAATAAGATAAGATACCTTTTATTTATGGTAAGTGTTCATTTTAAATACAGGTCTATCACATAAATGAAATGATTGATTGATGAATTTAAGAACTGAAATTGAAAGGACAAAGAGATGACCAAACTTAGAAAAGAGATGTCGGTGCACTCCAAACTGTAACGCTGTTCGGTAATTAGGTCATATCTAGAGCTGTAGATCTCAGATTTAGGTCTACTTTATATGGATGGAAAGGTAAGACATGGGCCTACAACTTTCATATGGAGCCCAAAATCTAAAAAGATCATTTTCAAGTCCAAATTATAGCAATAACAAAGAAGTCCAAATCTATCTTCCAACCTGAGCACTGTTCAGTGTTTGACCCATATCTGGAGTTCTAGAAGTCCAAATGACCTGAATTGTTTTACGCAAAAAAGTTAAGACAATTTTCTACAACTTTCATGTTTTAAGTGGCTCCAATTTTGAAGTTATCAATGGCGTTTTGGGCAGACAAGAGAAGATAAGGATTGTCACCAAGTCAAGAGTTGGTACCCACTCATCAATTAGTCATCAAATCAATAATTCCGAATTTTGGCCTATAAAAGGAGGCATTTGCCATGCATTTAAGTATCTTGGTTTCCAGATCAAGATCATGCTCTTGCTTTCTCTCTTTGTATTTTTTGTAATGTTTATGCTTTGCTTTCATTAATATCAAGTTTATGCCTTTCATTTCCTTCCATTTACTTAGTTAACTTTTATCTTATTTATGCTCTATTTTGTTTATTTATTTTTCTTTCTTTCATTATGTCTAGCTAAGTTTATTATGTCAAGGTGAAAAGGTTACACTAATGGTGTAAGAATAAGTATAGTGTAACCTTAATATGGACTTTAATGTTTGATACTAACATGTTTTGTATTTGTTATCTTATTCACTCTTTAATACTTTGCTTGTTAAATGACTAATCTTGATTTATGTTGTATAACACTTGGTACAACAAATGCTTGACACTTTCATAGCTCATACTGTATGGTATAACCGACACCTGAGCTATGAAAGGAACTTGATTAGTTGTTAACATAAGTTATAATCATGAATGTTGATGAAATTTACAAGTAGTAGTATTAATTGAATAAGATGACTAATGTAATCATGTTAACAATCTATAATTTGATTGGAACCTCCTTTGTGTGTGGTTTCTAATTGAATAATAAGAGTTTATACTATACTTGTTTGACATACCATTAGTGGAACCTCTAACCTTGACATTTGTTATTATCATTGTTTAATCTTTACATTAATATTCCATCTCAAAGTTCTCATCTTTTTCTTTATTATTATTATTATTATTATTATTATTATTATTATTATTACTACTACTACTACTACTACTACTACTACTACTACTACTACTACTACTACTACTACTATTATTATTATTATTAATATTATTATTATTGTTGTTATTATTATTATAATTATTGTTATTATTATTATTGTTGTTATTGTTATTATTGTTATTATTGTCATCTATAATTTATACAATTAACCTCCATGTGGTTCGACCTTGGTCTTGTCGGGTTATTTATTACTTCGACACTCCTGCACTTGGGAGAAGACATCAATATTTTAGTCGTGTCATTATGCTATTTAGTGCAACCTTTTCACCTTAACATAATAAACTTAACTAAACATAATGAAAAAAAGAAAAATAAATAAATAAAATAAAAACATAAATAAGATAAGAGTTAACTAAGTAAAGAAAAGGAAATGAAAGGTATAAACTTGATATTAATGAAAGCAAAGCATAAGCAACACAAAGAGGAAAAAGCAATAGCATGATCTTGATCTGGAAACTAAGATGACTAAATGCATGCCAAATGCCTCCCTTTATAGGCTAAAATTGAGAACTATTGATTTGATGACTAATTAATGAGTGGGTGGTTAACTCTTGACTTTATGATAATCCTGATTTTCTTTTGTTTGCCTAAAACATCATTGATAACGTTAGAATTGGAACCACTTGAAAACATGAAAATTATAGAAAATTATCTCAGCTTTCCAAGAAAAAAATTGAGGTTATTTAGACTTTTAGAACTCCAGATATGGGCCAAACACTAAACAGTATTTGGGTTGTAGGACAGATTCAGACTTATTCGTTGTTGTTATAATTTGGACTTGAAAATGGCCTTTTTTAAATCTTGGACTCCTATGAAACTTGTAGGTCTATATTTTACCTTTTCATCTATATAAAGTAGGCTTAAATTCAAGATCTACAGTTTCAGATATGACCCAATTACTGAACAGTGTTTTGGTTTGGACTACACTAGCATCTTTTTTTTAAAAAAAAAAGTTTAGCCATCTCTTTGTCTTTTCAATTTTAATTCTTAAACTCATCAATCAATCTTTTTATTTATATGATAGGCTTGCATTTAAAATTAATATTTACCATAAATTAAAGGTATCTTATATTATTAGATATGTTATTATAAAACATGCTTTAGTTAAGGAGTTATTGATACTTCAAATGCAAAATGATGATATAAAACCTTGATAAAGATGTACTTTTAAGTACTAATCAAAAGGCATCTTATATTATTAGATATGTTATTATAAAATATGTTTTAGTTAAGGAGTTATTGATACTTCAAGTGCAAAAAAATAATATAAAATCTTGATAAAAATGAACTTTTAAGTATTAATCACCTTCTTTACCCTTAGAGATTAACTTATCATCTTTCTCATAAGGTTCAAGAGTGAGTTTTTCAATAACCTTATCACTACGAAGACTGATGAATGATTTGACTTGATCCATGTGATGGCCTCTGGAACTACTTACATTTGCATTATATTGCACCTTAGGATTTTGCTATGATTGAGATGAGAACTTATATTTTTCTTGAAAACTAAGAGTAGATGTCAATTTTGCAAGAGTATCTTTAAAATCTTTTGTGTTTTGAGCAAGTTGAGTATTGATTGTTTCTTGCTTTTCATTGAATGCTTGCAATGTTTCCTCAAGATTTCTTCTAGGAGGTGGAGCATAAGAAGGTGTATAACTATTATAATTTTAGAAATTATGGTGTGCTTGAAATGATGGTTTTGAAGTTTGTGTCTTATTGTTATCACTCTTCAAATTAAAATTTGAGTGATTTCTCCAACCAGGGTTGTATGTTTGTAAGTATGGGTTATGATTGAGTCTTTAAAATCTATTTAAAGCATGGACTTATTCATGGAGGCATTCTCTAAAAAAAAGACAAAGTTAGACAATCATTGGTTGGGTGTTCATTGGTTTCGCAAATTTGACACACAATGTCTTGAATGGATTTTTTATTGACCACTCTTTTTTAATTATAGTGCGTCGACTTTCCTAACTAAAGATGTATGATGTTAAGTTTTATCCAATGCTTCATAAGTACCTGCGGTATCTTAATTTTGAGCATTTTCAACTACCAAGTCTAAGTACTTCATTACTTCATCAAAGTCTTTACCTTCAAAAGTTCCATTGTACATCAATCCCACCATTTACATATCTTTAGGTGTTAGCCCTTTATAAAAATATGAAACCAATTTTCATGTTTCAAAACTATGATGAGGGCAAGTATTAAGCAAGTCTGGATATCTATCCTAATATTGGTAAAATATTTCTCCTGGTTTTTGAGTGAAAGTGGTGATTTGTCTTTTGAAAGAGTTTGTTCTGTGAGATGGAAAATACTTCTTTAAGAATTATTGTTGTATTTCATCCCAAATACAAATGGATCCTGATCTCAAATTTTATAGCCATGTTTTAGCTTTATCTTTTAAAGAAAAAGGAAAAAAACTTTAATCTTATGGTGTTCATGCTACAATTTAAGTCATTATAGGTGTTACAAACCTCCTCAAATTCCCTTAAATACAAGTATGGATTTTCTAAATCTAACCCATGAAAAGAAGGTAAATGTTGAATAATGTCTGGTTTAAAATTGAAGTAAGATGCATCAGGAGAGAAAACTATATACTATGGTGCACTTGTTCTTATTGGATTCATGTAGTCTTTACGTGTTTTAACTCAATTATTCTTATTATGAAGCGATTGTTTATCTTCTTCGACCATATTTTCTAAAAATGATGAGGATATCTTAGAAAGTCTATCACTTAATGTACTTAACCAAACTCTCATGCACGTGTAGGAAGACAATAAAAAGATGAAGAAAAAAAAAAGACAAAATAAAAGAAACAAAGTTAGATACAAGAGAAGTGAAAAGAGAAAATAAAATAAAAATTATAATTTATATAAGAATTTACCTCCCTGGTAATGGCTCTAAAAACTTGACATGACCAAAAGATTGATATTTTCTCCTAAGTGTAGGACTGTTGAAGTAATAAATAACCCGGCAAGACTGAAATCAAACTATAAGGAGATTAACTATATAATAATAATAATAATAATAAGAGGAGGAGGAAGAAGAAGAAGTTAAAGAGGACTTTGAGAAGTAAGATTAATATAAAGATTAAGCAATAAAAATAAATATTAAGGTTAGAGGATCCACTAATTGTATTTCAAACAAATATAGTATAAACTATTTTTATTACTCAAATGAAAACAACACACAAAGAAGATTCCAATCGGATTATAAATAGTTATCATGATTGCATTAGTTATCTTATTTGAATAATGCTAATAATTGTAAATGTTATTAGGTATTCATGATTATAACTTATGTTAACAACAAATCAAGTTTCTTTCATAGCACAAGTGTCGTTTACACCATACGGTTTGGCTATGAAAGTGCCAAGTATTTGTTGTGCCAAGTGTTATACAACATAAATATAGATTAGTCATTTAACAAGCAAAGTATTAAAGAGTGAGTAAGATAACAAATATAAAATATGTTAGTATCAAACATTAAATTCCATGTTAAGTTTACAATATACTTATTCTTACACCATTATTGTAACCTTTTCACTTGATATAATAAACTTAACTAAATATAATGAAAGAAGAGAAACATAAATAAACAAGATAAGAACATAAATAAGATATAAGTTAACTAAGTAAAGGAAATGAAATGAAAAGCATAAATTAGAGATTAATAAAAGCAAAACTTAAGCATTACAAAACATATTGATTAGTACTTAAAAGTGCATTTTTATCAAGGTTTTATATCATCATTTTGCACTTGAAGTATCAATAACTTCTTAACTAAAGCATGTTTTATAATAATATATCTAATAATATAAGATACATTTAACTTGTGGTAAATGTTCATTTTAAATACAGGTCTATCACATAAATGAAAGGATTGATTGATGACTTTAAGAACTTAAATTGCAAGGGCAAAGAGATGACCAAACTTAGAAAAAAGATGCCAGTGCAGTCCACACCGGAACACTGCTCGGTAATTGGGTCATATCTAGAGCTGTAGATCTCAGATTTAGATCTAATTTATATGGATGGAAAGGTAAGACATAGGCCTACAATTTTCATATGAGCTCAAGATCTAAAAAGGCCATTTTCAAGTCCAAATTGTAGCAACAACAAATAAGCCTGAATCTGTCTTCCAGCCCGAGCACTATTTAGTATTTGGCCCATATCTAGAGTTCTAGAAGTCCAAATGAGCTGAATGTTTTACACAAGAAAGCTGAGATAATTTCCTATAACTTTCATGTTTTCAAGTGGCTTCAATTTTGACGTTATCAATGACATTTTGGGCAGACAAGAGAAGATAAGGATTGTCACCAAGTTAAGAGTTGGTCACCCACTCATCAATTAGTCATCAAATCAATAGTTCCCAATTTTCGCCTATAAAAGGAGGCATTTGCCATGCATTTAGGCATCTTGGTCTCCAGATCAAGATCATGCTCTTGCTTTCTCTCTTTGTATTTTTTGTAATGTTTATGCTTTGCTTTCATTAATATCAAGTTTATGCCTTTCATTTCCTTTCCTTTACTTAGTTAACTCTTATCTTATTTATGTTCTTATTTTGTTTATTTATTTTTCTCTCTTTTATTATGTCTAGCTAAGTTTATTATGTCAAGGTGAAAAGGTTACACTAATGGTGTAAGAATAAGTATAGTGTAAACTCAATATGGACTTTAATATTTGATACTAACATGTTTTGTATTTGTTATCTTATTCACTCTTTAATACTTTGCTTGTTAAATGACTAATCTTGATTTATGTTGTATAACACTTGGTACAACAAATGCTTGACACTTTCATAGCCCATACTATATGGTATAACCGACACCTGAGCTATGAAAAGAACTTGATTTGTTGTTAACATTAGTTATAATCATGAATGCTTGACGAGATTTACAAGTATTAGCATTAATCGAAAAAGATAACTAATGTAATCATGTTAATAATATATAATCTGATTGGAACCTCCTTTGTGTGTGGTTTCCAATTGAATAATAAGAGTTTATACTATACTTGTTATACAATTAGTGGATCCTCTAACCTTGACATTTGTTATTATCATCATTTAATCCTTACATTATTATTCCATCTCCAAGTTCTCATCATCTTCTTCTTCTTCTCTTTCTTTATTATTATTATTATTATTACTAGTATTATTGTTGTTGTTGTTGTTGTTGTTTATAATTTATACAATTAACCTCCCTATGGTTCGACCCCGGTCTTGCCGGATTATTTATTACTTCGAGACTCCTGCATTTGGAAGAAGACATCAATATTTTAGTCGTGTCACATATAAAGAAAAAAAGCAAGAATATGATCTTGATTTAAAAATCAAGATGCTTGAATGTATGACAAATGTCTTTTTTTATAGGCCAAAATTAGGAACTATTGATTTGTTGACTAATTATTGAGTGGGTGACCACATCTTGACTTGGTGACAATTCTTATCTTCTTGTCTGAACAAAACATCATTGCTAACATTAGAATTAGAATAGACTTCATGAAAGTTCTAGGAAATTATCTTAGCTTTCCAACAAAAAAAATTAAGGTCATTTGAACTTTTAGAACTCTAGATATAGGCTGACCACTTAGTAGTGTCTAGGCTGCAAGATAGATTCAGACTTTTTTGTTGTTGCTAAGATTTGGACTTTCAAACAACATAATTGAGTCTTGCATTCCCATGAATATTTTAAACCTATTTCTTAGCTTTCTAGCCATATAAACTGAATTGAAATCCAAGATCTACAGTTCTAGATATGATCCAATGACTGAATAGTGTTCCAATTGGGACCGAACTAGCATCATTTTTCTAAGCTTCACCCTCTTTTTGTCTTTTCAATTTCATTATTTGAACTCTTCAATCAATCTTTTGATTTATGTGATAGGGCTGCATTTAAGATAAACATTTACCATAAATTAAAGATATGTTATAGTATCAGATTTGTTATTATAAAAACATGTTTAGTTAAGAAGTTATTGATACTTTAAGTGCAAAATGCTGATATAAAACATTAATAAAAATACACTTTTAAGTAATAATCATAGGTCAATATTTCAAAAATAACAAAATAAATTATTTTTTTTCTTTTAATATTAAGGATTACGCGCATATACATAAGATGTACTCTCGATATTAATAATGTAGTTCTTTTATTGACATTAGAACGATTAGATTTAATTTAATATGGATCTCCTTACCGAAATGACTTTTTTTAAATCATAGACAGACCAACAATTATAAAATACAACAAGACCTTAGATTTTATTAGACAATTAAATAATATAACCTACCTCAAGTAGAGTGTATTTGAGGTGATAAAATGTTTTCTATATACAACTAATCTCCACATCTAATTTTTTATACTGGTTAGGGTTTATAGTAACTAAAATACCAGATGGTAACTTTCATTCCTGC
>NW_011500655.1:10361-45763 GCF_000495115.2 Populus euphratica | reverse complement strand
CTTTTCACGTAAAGATAAAAATTTATTGTCTTCCTATTTTTCTTGATTTTTCCTGGAAACACGATTCTAGATTTGAGAGTGAATTTTTCATTAGAGATATTGTATATGTGCGACATAATACATTGATTGAATGAATGAATGAAGAAGTTCAATTACATGGCTGTAGAGTGTAGACCTGCCAAAATTCCATCAAAAGATTCAAGAAAAAATTGCCGCCATCTTTTTAGTTGCCAGGAATATTTACTAAGTAAAAGAAAAGTGAGGATCAAGGAACATTTGTTTTGGAAAACTGTTTCCAGGATTATAATATTGCTGCACCTAGTCTCGCAGACAACAAACTAGGAAACTTTCTTGGACAACATATTCAGCACTTCGCAAGTCTTCCATTGCTTGAAAAGGCCGCCTCAAATCCAGTTGTCCAAACTTCAGTTTTAGAAGGAATCTCTGAAACGCGATCTATACAGGGATCTTCTTTAAACCAGCAGCAATCGGCATGCCAAGAAATCCGATGAACACACTAAGGAACCACTGTGCGAAAGTGAGAGGTGCTGTATTTGCAAATGTACCCAGGAATTCCACGATTATGATTTGGGAAAGGACAGTGCCCCCAATAACAGCAACAAAAACATAGTTATCCAATATGCCTTTGAAAACATCAATCTCCTCCATCTCGCGGGAGCTTATCTCGTTGAATATCTGCACAGTCAAATGAAGTTATTTTTAGTTAGTGAAAGTTATCAAGGCAAGAATTGGAAATACAGCTAACTAGAAGCTTAGTTCAAACTATGATTATCGCCTTCCCTAGCGAGCTAATACACTCAAGCAACAAATACTAGGCCAAAACTTAAGGTTGTATTTAACCAGGAAAGAGTATCAGCAAAGGAAAATGGATGAACCCTTCAATTCCATATCATCATGTAATCATGCAAGAGATGCATCAACTACACCTGAGAAGGATTTTTATTAACAAGCAGAATATTTGCTACAGGTGAGAGAGAATATTAGGCATCCATGAATATCCTTCTCAATAGAACTGACAGCCTAGCTGTGATATTTCTTTAGCATTAATAGGTTTTCTGGAAATTTATCAACGCTGAAGATATTGGAAATGACAGCCTTTCTGTGCCCTTGAAACCTATTGGATTGTATTGTATTTAGCAAATAATGAAGCCTTGTAAATCACCAATAAAATCTGGGAAAGAAGGTGAAGCTAGCTAGTGATGCACATGATTCTCATTCCTTTTGCACAGCTCATACAGAGGCATAAGAAGCAACAAATGGGTTAGGAGAGGAGAGCCATAGGAAAAGAAGAGGAGAAGGGAACTCGTAAGTTCTAATTTCAGAGAACAACACTTCTAACAATGCTAATTAATCGTGAGAAATGCACCTATATTTCCCACTCTGATGGTAAAACTAATTCATGATCATAGCAAGTATACCCTTAATCCTTTTCAGTAAGAAATATAACATTTCCATTGGAGTTAAATCTACCGTAAAAGTTAAAAGGTATCCACATATAGCATTCAGATATTCAAAGATAAATTTAAGCATTCAGATAGTCAAAGATAAATTTTACTGTTATTGCAATGTCAAACATGTGACGCGCAGACTGCAGTGCTAATTCAAAAATAAACTAGTAGTCTTGAGATTCGTAGAAAAGCTTGCCTGACAAAAGACGAATGAATTGAATATAAGGGTGTTCAGGACTAGATCAGAATCAGGGCCATCGAGACTAAATAATGCTTTCCCTTTGGCTTGAAGGTGCCATATTACCATAAACTGGTAAAGAGATTGGCCTAAGATATTCCTCCACATGACGCTGCTGATAAAGTTCCCTTTCCTTCCAACTGGGGAACGCTTCATTAGTTCATCATTTGGAGGCTCAGTTGCAAGTGCAAGTGCTCCCAGGGTATCCATGATCATGTTTACCCACAAAAGCTGGACAGCTGTGAGGGGAGCACTACCTGAAAAACATTTTGACGAGTAATTATCGGCAAGAAAGATAATGGTTTCTATAATGCAAAACAAAAGGCAGAAACGTGATTCATGGAAAGCTACATGCAGCATATGGCTTGGTTACATACCTGTCAAACAAGCTGAAGAGAAGTTAACAATTAAGGCCACCACATTAACAGTCAGCTGGAACTGTACGAATTTTTGAATATTTATGTAAACTGAGCGTCCCCATTTCGCTACTGTCACGATGGTTGAGAAGTTGTCATCCAGAATTATGACATCAGCACTCTCTTTAGCCACCTTAAGTTCGAATAGCAATTAGTCAAATTCAGCATTACGACCCAGTATAATTTTGGAAATTCTAATGGATGAGAACTGAAAAGTTCTTATCATCTTGAATAAAAAAACACACAAGAATAGCACCTCTTTCTACTCCATAAAAGTCTAGAGGTCCATGACTAAAACCAAACCGGCCAATTTTCGCTCGGCTTGACTTGCTCCCACGAAATTATGAATAATGCAGTTAGTTCTCATTCTCTCATATTAGTGATTCTCAAAAACACTTACCTTGGCTTTTAACTCGTAAAGCCAATGGATTCAGTGAAAAATAACAAAGGGCAATGTGAGAAATCAAGGAACTTTTCATCAACCTTTAGGTGGACCACATATTAACTGTTAAATATGTTGTAGAATAAATAATACTAATACGATGTCAATTCCTATAAGCAAGACCATGTACAAGGAAGAGGTTCCGCAAAATGCAGCATGGTATCTTGAAAAGATACAGGGAAAAGACCAACAGTGAACAGTTATCTGATCCAAATGGCCAACTGAATCAAAATGTTTTGCATGAAAGCCATGCTTTAGCATTGTTTTGCCTATTCTATGGATGGCAGAAAGATTGATGTTGGGTTGGGTTCCTGGAAAGAATTAGAATAAACTCACCTCAGTTCCAGCAATGCCCATTGCTAGACCAATATCGGCTTCATGGAGTGCTGGAGCATCGTTTGTTCCATCACCAGTCACTGCAACAACTTCACCAAAGGTCGTTCGCAAATGTTTCACCAGTGTATGTTTGTCAAGAGGTGAAGATCGAGCCATCACCTGCAAATGAATTCCTATTTGTTAGTCTTGGTGAGACAAACTCTTTTCATTTCCAATAAATTTTTTGCAGTTGGATATTCGATAGACAAGAAAGTGAAATGACACCTGAATTTTGGGAACTAGTTGGAGCAATTCATCCAGGCTCTTCTCTCGGAAATCTGGACCCTCAATTGCTATACCATCATCAGTAAGAATCCCACATTCCCTTGCGATGGCCTTTGCAGTATTTATATTATCTCCTGTAACCATTCGTACAGTGATACCAGCTGAACGACATACTGCAACAGACTCCTTGACTCCTGGACGAACAGGATCTTTGATACCCACAATCCCTATACAAGTGTAACCAGAAACTGGCATAGGATTCTCAGGGGAGAACCCACCTTCCAGTTCCATATAGGCAATACAGAGAGTTCTAAGAGCCTCATTAGCAAACTGATCGATTGTAACCTTAAGGAGGTTAATGGATTCTTCATCCAGGGGAACAATGTCACCATTTGAATTGATCACCTTGTCACAAGCAGCCAAAACTATTTCTGAAGCACCTTTGGTGTGGGCTCGCAAACCACCTTCATGAAGTTCCATCACTACCCCCATTCGCTTCTTTGTGGAGTTGAAAGGTTCAACTTTAACAAGTTTCACAGCTTGTCGCTCTGCCTGGAAATCACCACCCAGGGATAAGCCAAACTCCAATAAAGCAGTCTCGGTGGGTGTTCCTAAAATCTCACGTTTACCATCTTTGTTAACAACCACCTCACCTCCAGTGTTGTTAAATATTGATTGCAGGAGAAGTTTTACTGCAGAAACAGGCATTTCAGAGACCAAGCTAGCAGCCTTAGTAGGTTGGTCAACTACCTTGACTTCCATGCAAATGCATGACTTCACAACAGTCATGTGATTAGTAGTTAGTGTCCCAGTTTTGTCACTGCAGATGGTTGTTGCGGACCCCATAGTCTCACAAGCCGCCAGATGTCGAACAAGTGCTTTATCATTCATCATCTTCTTCATGGCAAATGCAAGGCTCAACGTCACAGCTAGTGGTAGCCCTTCGGGAACTGCAACAACAACAATTGTAACTGCAATGGCAAAGTATTCCAATATCTCCAGTGCATCATCTCCAGACCAGCGAAAGTAAGTCCCTGCTTGCCACTTGTGGCTAAATAACCCTTGTACCAGAACTGCAAAAGTCACTACAGCAAAGAAAAGGCCAATCTTTCCAATAATGGTTGCCACTCCATTCAGTTTTACCTGCAGTGGAGTTTCATCATCGCCTCCTTCACTTAGAGTCGCCATCAATTTACCCCATTGGGTTCTCATCCCAACAGTGGCAACCATCATCTTGCATGATCCATCTTGGACCTTAGTTCCAGAGAGCATAAAAGGATTTTCAAAATTTACCATTACTGGCTCACTTTCACCGGTTAAACTCGACTCATCAATTAATACAGAAAATCCTGAAACAAAAAGCCCATCAGCAGGTACTTGGTCTCCAATAGCAAGATGCACTATATCACCAGGAAGCAGATCATATATTGACAATTTCTGCCTAAATCCATTTCTAGTGACCTGAATGATGATTTTCTTTTTCTCTGTGTCCAAGTCCCTGAATTGTAACGATTGGCGGTAATCACTTATAGCTGTCACAAATACGACTAACAAGATACTTGCAACAATTCCAAGGCCATCATGGGCTCCCTCTAGCCATCCTTCTGTTGCTATGCCAACAATCAAAGACACAAAAGCGCACACTCCAAGTATCATAAGAGTCATATCCTGAAGTGCTTCCCAAACAAATATCCAGAAACTCCGAGGTTGGCTCTCGGCAAACTTATTGATCCCGTAAATCTCTTGTCTACGATTCAGTAGATCACTATCCGTAGTGGTTAGCCCATCAGTGATTGAAGTGCAGAGCTTTTCAGAAACACCAGTTACCCCACCATGAAATTGGAGCTTCTTGACATCATGGCCTTCAACAATTGATCCTAACTCGTCAGCACATATGTCAAAACCTGCAGCCTTGACTTCTGCTGGTACGTTATAGTCGCTTGGGGAGACACCTGCGAACATTCTATTATTAGCAGATAAGAAGAGGCTATAGAACTTTATAATTAAAAAAAAAAAGCACAATTATCTCAAATCCAAAGAAGTTTACCTTGGATAAACTGAAACGCAGCTTTGGAAACCAGAACAGCAATCCTTAATTTCTCCTAATATAATATATATAAAAAAAATACACAAGCAAAAAGAAAAGTGAGCATATCTCACATTCACAAAACAAAAGGCATTCATTTTCATACTCCACAAAGTACATTGGAAAAAAATAATAATAATACTGATGCATTATTAAGCGATTCACCAACATTATAAATTAAAGTTACCGATTAAGGATGTAATGTGATAAAGATAATAAAACCAGATAGTTGTATGAAAAACATAGGTGCCCATCTCATTAGAATACACCAATGGAAATTAATGATTCAATTAAGGATTATACACGTATACCCTATGTTGCTCGGACTCCCATATCATATTCGATAGCATTGTCTGAATCGATTATTATTTTTTTTTTTTTTCAAAATCCCTTCGGCCCAGGCCCCTGTGTCCAAGTGTCCAACGTCTGTAAATACTGCAATCATAGCCTACACTATTACAATAAGAGAAAGAAAGGAAGAAGGAATGATATTGTAGAAATTGAAGAAGAAAAGTTATAAACCTGATTGGTTTTACGCATAGCAGCAGCCTCATATCGTTTGGAAAGATTGGCAGTGAAACGAAACCTTCTCTTAGGATTCTTCACCACCCCACATAACTTCCTCCATTTTTGCAACGCTTCCTCCGATGAATGCTTCGCTTTCACATCAAAATCCCCACTCATTAACCTCTCCATCCTTCTCTTCCTTCCTTCCTTTCTTTCTTTCCTCGATGCAAACAACCTTGCTTGCTTTAAATACAAAACTCCAGCAGAAATTTCTACGAAGCAACTCTAGCAATAAAAAGCAGAACCCCCCGAGAAATTAAGAACGGAAGAACCCGAGGAAGTTTCAATGCACTTGCTTTTGAATTTTACGGTGGTAAAGGAACAAAAAAGGGCAGCTTAGGCTACGCTTGGTTAGATTCTATAGAACGGAACGGAACGGAACAAGAAATACTTTCGGTTTCTTTTAGCTATTTGCTTTCTATTTTTGTAACAGAATTGTTATTTTATGAGCAGCGAAAGAGGAGTGAAATCCATGGCGCCAGAGCCTTTAACGGTCTATGCAATCCTGTTCTTTTGCAACATTTTTGACCCCAAGTCAATTTTTTAAAATATACCATCAATTGTATAATAAATAAATAAAATAAAATAAAATAAAAACACGAAAGATTGTTGCTCTCAAAGTTGAATCGACGGAAAAGAGTTGATTTGATTTTTAAAAGTGTTGAATCTGCTAAATTGATGTGAAAAGTTCAATTTTAAAAAGTTAAATTTATTGTGGAATGAAATAATATGTTGTTTTATAAAATATTTTTATTTATAAATATATTAAAACAGTATTTCTTATTTTTTAAAATTTAATTTTGATATTATTCTATCAAAATATTCAAATTAAAAAAAAATAACTCTAAGTAAAAATATTTAAAATTTATAGGAATATTATTTCTGTGGCAAAAATAAACGTGGACATAAACTATCAAACGAGTAATAATTGTGCGTGCGATACGGACTTGACGCGGACATATTTTACGCGGTTGGAACTTGAAGTGCAGCGTGGTCGGAGATGCTAACGACCAGAATATGAAAGGCCAGGGATGGTTCCACGCATCCTCCACGAAATCATAGTCATCAATGTGTAGCTAAAGAAAAAGTCTACTCGCACCAATATTGTTGTGATTATTATTATTTTTTAATTATCAAAAGATAGGTAGTTTATTTTATATATTTTTAGTAGGATTTGTTGTATTCATATAATACTTTTTTATTTAAAACATTGAAATATATATATTAGGATTAGTTTATGTATATTTTAATTAATTTTATAGATTCTGAAGTTAACAATTATATAAATCTTTAATAGTTCTAAAGTTTATAAGATTTAAATTAGTGATTTTTAGAGAGCAAACCAAGAATTTGATTAATTTAACTATATTTTTAATTATGTGTATGATTGTTTATGAAAATATAAATACGCTACTAATTATATATTATAACGAATGATGTTCAAAATATTTATCTTCCAGGTTTGGTTGCACTTATTTCTAAGACTAATTTTATGATGGGACAATAACTACCTTAATAGTTATTTATAACTTTAGTGAGTTTAGAAGAAATACATGTAATTTTATATGATATAATATAATTGTAACAAAATAATGAAGATTGAGGAATGAAATTGCTAACTTTATTGAAAGTTTGGAAACTAAATACAATAAATTAAATGATAAATTTGAAATATAAGAAAGAATTTGTGACCAAATTAAGGTTGTTAAGCCTCCAAATAACTAGAATTGAAACTTTAGTTTTAATTTCTTTTTATTTCTTTAAAAAATTTGATTGAACTAGACAAAATGGATTTAAAATTCAAATTCAAAGGTTTGGACCATATGATTCAAACTGGTTAGAAAGGTTGAGTCAATTAGAATAAATGGTAGTGTTATTTATGAAAAAGAATAGAGGTTTGAATGTAAAGCACTAGATGGGTAAGTGACATCATCTTATTTTTCTACAAATCTCCACTATTGATCCCTAGTATTTAAACTTTAGGGTTTTTCTTTTAGTCATTCTAATTATTCTTCTTATTTATTTGCATATTTCTCTCTCTCTTTTTTTTTTTGTAAGATTGGTAACCAAGATCTTGCTACATTTTCTTCCCTTGTTAAGATCTTTGTCCTTAAAGTGAGGATAATTCTCTTTATGCCATTTCTAAGTCACCCAAATAGCATCTTTCCTCTTACATCCAAAACTCAAAAATCACTTTTCTTTTACAACCTCTATGAGTAAATCTTTCACATTACCTTAAAATTTCTTCTAATTCTAGGTAGGGTAAACCTTCCCAAAATAAAGGTAGTTGAGGTTCAAAACTAACTTCTTTTATGATCTTCTTCTTCAATAATGATATATGGAAGGTTAGATATACTCATAGATCTTTTAGAAATTTCAACTAGTAAGCTGCACTTCTAACTTTGCCTCATATTTGACAAGGCTTATAATAATCATAAGCTAATTTTTTGTGTTTTTATTATTGTATATTTAATTGGCAATGCAGATGGAGCTTGAGGTATACCCTATTCTTTTTTTAAGGTCTTCTAGTTATCTTAGTTTGACCATTTATCTGTGGATGGTAGATAGTAGACATTAATGAATACACTCTTTGCACCTTGGATAACTCTTTCCAAAATTTATTGATAAAAATAGGATCTTTATAAGTCACTATAATTTTAAAAAGTCCATGTAACTTTAGTGTTGTCTGTAAAAAAACTAGGGTCAACTTAAAAGCTATATATAGGTGGACCAATGCCATGAAATAGGCATATTTTGTCAGTCAGACTACCATTAATAAGATTACCAAATACATGTTGGATAAGGATAACCTTTCGATGAAGTTCATAGAGATAGATAACCATAACATTTACAGAGTTGGAGAAGGTTGTAATAATCTTGATGATCTCATGTTTTCATGTTTTATACTTTTGACACACATCATATTATCTAATGTAGTCCTTTACCTCAACTTCCATACCTATCTAAAAAAATCCACCTAACTCTCTTAAGGGTTTTCTCATAACTAGAATGACCTGTTATGGGATTATCATGGATGTATTTCATGATAGCAGGCTTGAGAGGACATTCTTTACTGATATAAATTATGCTTTTGTAATGTAGAACTTCTCATTATGATTAGAACTTAAATAGCTTTATTGAGTCTCTTTCAATTTACTTGAAAATTTATTGGAATTTTAAATATTTAGTATAACTACCCGTCAAGTCCTCTACCTAACTAACTAATAGGAATGTAATGACCTATAATTCTCCAACAACCAAATTTGCTGGTGTTGTTGACAAAGTATCAATTATTTGATTTTTTTTTATTTACCTTGTATTCCACTATGAAATCATATTTCAAAAGCTTAAAAACCCATTTTTGTTAAACTACGATTCCTTTTTTTGTTCTAGTGAGTATTAAAGGATTTGTCAGTCAATTTTAATCTTGAATTGTTGGTCTAATAGGTAGGACTTCCACTTCCACACAAACATTACAATAGCTAAAAGCTCTTTTTATAAGTTTGACATTCCTAACTTTTTCTTTATAAAGCCTTTACTTAAATAGGAGATAAATTTTTCTTCCTGCGTTAAGATAGCTCATACCCTATCTTATAAGGCATTATATTCAACCACAAAAAATTTAAAAAAAATAGGCAGAGCAAATACTAGTGGGTGGGTTATAACTTTTTTAACTTATCGAAGGCTTTCTTGGGTTGTTGATCCTAACTAAAAGCTCTTTTTTCTTTCTTCCAATAATCTAGTTAATGAGCAAACTATAACCTTATAATTATTAATGAATATATGGTAGCAACCCATCATGCCCAAAAGCCCTCTTAAAGCCTTAATTGTACTAGCTCTAGCCATTAAATCATAAGTTTTATCTTACTAGGATCAGCTCTAATTCTACTTCTAGACTTTTGCTAGTATGAATAACAATAAAGCTTAAAATTTATTCAAGATGTACCCTTTTTAAAATTTATAGAATGATTTTAAGTTTTTCTTAGTGGAAGCCTTTTGGACTAATTTTTTTTTTTAAATCCCTTAACTAATTTTTGTATTGCAACTAGCCACTAATTACTAATCTAGGCCTCAACTTCAAGACTGTATACGCAAGACCAATCATTTAGTTGTCATTATTAAATTCTTTAAAAATCCAAGCTCATTGTCAATTTTTAACTCTTGAACCCAAGGCTTTTGAGCTAGATCTTACTGCCTTAGTAGTAAAACTCTATAGTCATCTCTACAAAGTCTCATGCATAGGGATTTACATTTCAAGCTAGTGGTTAATCTAGTGTCTTGAGATAACTATTGTTCTTATAAGCAATATAATCCTCATTTGATAACATTATAATTGGGATTTATGGTGTGAAAATATTTGAAAGTAAATAAAATTGCAAGAAGTAGTTTAGTTTTTGTGAAGAAAAGAGTGTTGAACTCACAAGGACTCATTATGTTATTAAGTATTGAAATCTACCAAATTAATTACTATTTAGAAATCAAATCAAAATTATATAGAATTGACCACCTAAATTGTTTGAAATAAAATAAAATAAATAAAATAAAGAATAAAGCTTAAAGTTGTAGAGATAGTAAAAATAAATATAGAGCTTCTGATTTCACCTAGTTAAATTATACAATTTATTATTTCTCATTATCAAATTCAAAATACTCACGTTGATGATTAAAAAACTCCTTAATTATTCAATGTTTTCTCTTAAAAAACAATAAAAATAGATCCACCTAATAATTTAACATATCTCTATCTAAATTTAATTATATAAAGATTCATTAAGTTCTTTGAATTTGTTATAAATAAAATCACATTAATCGTGTTAAAGTATTTTTATCTTTCGCTTAGCTAATGGTGTTTAGTCTTGAAAGCTTCTGATAATGATAAATTACATATCATTCTCATTATGTTTTATTAGATCAAATAATAATTGGCTAGAAAATTTTAAGCAATAAGATCAAGGATAAACACTGAACATGAAAGAAATTAAAAATAAATTAACATAAAATTTAAATTATGTAATCAAAACTAGACAACATAAAAACAATAGAAAAAAAAACAACTTTATTTCATAACAAATATGAAAAAACCATGTTCTTATTAGAATACATCAAAAGAAAATTAATGTGAAGAATAAGACTCGTTTGCTTGGAATAAATTGATGAAGCACTTCATAGTTACGTCAAGTTTTCTCTAGTCCTCCCTCCCTATCCTTCTCCAGTTTCAATGGTGAAAAGAACCTCCTTTTTATTTAACTCTAGTTGTGGTATTGACACGACTAAAAGATTGATGTCTTCTCCCAAGTGCAGGAGTGTCGAAGTAATAAATAACCTGGCAAAACCGGGGTCGAACCACAGGGAGGTTAATTGTATAAATTATAAACAACAACAACAATAATAATAACAATAATAACAATAACAACAACAACTATACTAATAATAATAACAATAATAATAATAATAACAATAGTAGTGGTGGTAGTAGTAGTAATAATAATAATAAAGAAAGAGAAGAAGAAGATGATGATGAGAACTTGGAGATGAAATATTAATGTAAGGATTAAACAATGATAATAACAAATGTCAAGGTTAGAGGTTCCACTAATGGTATGTCAAACAAGTATAGTATAAACTCTTATTATTCAATTGGAAACCACACACAAAGGAGGTTCCAATCAGATTATAGATTGTTAACATGATTACATTAGTCTTCTTATTCGATTAATACTAGTACTTGTAAATCTCGTCAACCATTCATGATTATAACTTATGTTAACAACAAATCAAGTTCCTTTCATAGCTCAGGTGTCGGTTATACCATACAGTATGAACTATGAAAGTGCCAAGCATTTGTTGTACCAAATGTTATACAACATAAATCAAGATTTGACATTTAACAAGAAAAGATTAAAGAGTGAACAAGATAACAAATACAAAACATGTTAGTATCAAACATTAAAGTCCATATTAAGTTTACACTATACTTATTCTTACACCATTAGTGTAACCTTTTCACCTTGACATAATAAACTTAGCTAGACATAATGAAAGAAAGAAAAATAAATAAACAAAATAAGAACATAAATAAGATAAAAGTTAACTAAGTAAATGAAAGGAAATGAAAGGCATAAATTTGATATTAATGAAAGCAAAGCATAAACATTACAAAAAATACAAAGAGAGAAAGGAAAAGCATGAGCTTGATCTGGACACCAAGATGCCTAAATGCATGGCAAATGTCTCCTTTTATAGGCCAAAATTGGGAACTATTGATTTGATGACTAATTGATGAGTGGGTAGCCAACTCTTGACTTGATGACAATCCTTATCTTCTCTTATCTGCCCAAAACGTCATTGATAACATCAAAATTAGAGCCAGTCAAAAACATGAAAGTTGTAGGAAATTGTCTCAGCTTTCTTATGTAAAAACTTCAGCTCATTTGGACTTCTAGAACTCCAGATATGGCCAAAATACTAAACATTGCTTGGGCTGAAGGATAGCTTCGGGCTTCTTTGTTGTTGCAATAATGTGGACTTGAAAATGATAGTTGTTGCTACAATTTTGACTTGATAATGGCCTTTTTAGATCTTGGGCTCCATATGAAAGTTGTAGGCCTATGTCTTACCTTTCCATCCATATAAAGTAGACCTAAATTTGAGATCTGTAGCTCTAGATATGACCCAATTACCAAACAGTGTTCTGGTTTGGATTGCACCGACATCTCTTTTCTAAATTTGGTCATCTCTTTGCCCTTGCAACTTAAGTTCTTAAAGTCATCAATCAATCCTTTCATTTATGTGATATGCCTGTATTTAAAATAAACATTTACCATAAATTAAAGGTATCTTATATTATTAGATATATTATTATAAAACATGCTTTAGTTAAGGAGTTATTGATACTTCAAGTGCAAAATGATGATATAAAACTTTGATAAAAATGCACTTTTAAGTACTAATCAGGTATCTCCCCTTGATCTCCTCTTTCTTTTTTTGTCCAAAATCTTCTTTTATTTTTTTCTCTTGATTTTCCTTCCAAGACTAACATATTTTAACCCCTAACTTTAAGCCTTATTTTCACTATAGGAATGACTTTTTTTTTAAGAGTTATAAACATAAGAGTTATAGATGTTTCTCTTATATTTCCTTAAACACTAAGATTATATAATTATGATAACTTTACAAAAAGTTATACTTGATTCACCAAGATGTATTCTTGAAATTTCTTTTAGTAAAATTTCTTAATCTTACAATAGAAAATTTCACTTTCTTCCTTCTTTTCTTTCCCATAACTTGTACATAACCTCTTTATGTTAGATTTTCTTATTTAATTAGCTTCAAAATTACTAAGATGGATGTGTTGAGTTTTTTAAAGCACATATATGTAGCGGAAATTGTAAATTTAAAATTTTTAAGAAGTCTTAAAGATTTTAATAAATAGATCTAGAGTTACTTAGGGTTTATATAAAGATTACCTAAAAATCATGTATTTTTTTTAACTTTGAATAATTTTGGTAAGACTAGTTTGTCACAAACTACAAGTCATCTAAAACAACGTTTATTTAAGAGGTTATGTCTGTGTTTTGTGTACAACGCAGATGCAAACTATTTGGTAAAGGAAAAGACATAATTTATTATTCATGGGTCCTATAGTATTTTTGCATCCGAAACACAAGGAAGGAAAAGCAAGTAATTATTACTTCTTGCACATTGTTCATACTAATTACACTGTTCAGTGAATAGTGCAATTGCATAGTGCAATTAGCATAAATAATGGAGCATGCTACATTATTTTGGTAGAACTAGTTCTGGCCTCACCGAGTCCGGTCCACAACTCAACATACATTGAATTAGGTCTGACCCAATAAAATAAAAAATAAAAATTATTTTTTAATTTTTAATTGTGTTTTATTTGAAAAACTAGTGTTTAACATTATTTAATGACATTACATAAATCAAACAAAGATCGTTTGATGACGTAATAACTATAGAATTTGATCGCAATTCCAATTTTATTTTTGATTATATTTTACCTGTTGTTGTTACACGCTTAAGAAACCAAAAAAATATAGTCGTTATCGGATGTGTCTAGCCTTTAATGGTAATTCACACAAATTATTAGTGAGAAATCTTCTTAACCTTTTTAGGAGAGAAAAATCGTTATATCTTTGAGTACTAACTCTTTTTTTTTTTTCATGTGTTTTATAACTTACATAGTTTTTATACTATTTACTGCATAGAAAATAAGAGGCATAACATTCTACTTATAGAGAAACTTGAAAATTCTATAAATAGAAAAATATAAATTTGCCCTATGAATAATATTACATATATTATTTGAAGGTAATTTTAGAAACTGATTCATTCAGGTCTTTATTTGATTTTCTTAGATCTAGAATTGTGATTCCCTGTATAAATTACACTCTAGTTTTTAATTTTTAAAACTTATTTAAAATCAAGTCATACTTGATTAATCTTTCTATTTTAATTTCTAATCAATGGTTCTTATGTGAGTAACCCATTAGGTTCCCTAACAGGGTGACCTAAATATAAATTATAATTTTAAATAAAATAAAATAAAATTTATTAATTTATTATCAATTTAATAATTGATTGATTTATATTTAAAGATCAAATACAATGTCTAACAACCTATCATGATCCTTCAAATACTAAAAAAAATCTTAAATAATTTGATTTAATCTTTTAATGACCATTTTGTCAGTGTAATTATTATCTTTTTATTAATAATATTTCGATTTAGACATTATAGTGTGAAATATGACTGCTTTGTTAAATCATGTTTGTTATCAACACCATAGTCATTAAGTCCTTGAATAAGATTTGGAACTTTTTTCAAATCTCATTCCATCTTAAGCAATAATTTATAATGAATATTATTTGAGAACAACTAAAATATTTTTACTAATTTTTCTAGAGTGATGAATCATTTATTGATTATTTAAATATATTTATATAATTCATGGTATACCAAATATCTACTAGTTTATTATCCTTGATTAGGATAACATGTAGTAAGATCAAAACATAACACTTTCTATATAAGATAACTTAGTGATTTTAAATATAAGGTTCACTTGTATACCCATGATATGAGCCATTTCATAAACACAAATGACCTCTTTATATAGAATTCTCACGCGAGTCAATTTAGTGTACATGTCATCTGACAGACACCTATATATTAGTTCTAAGTATCTCCCATACTTTAACTTATAAGAATAATTATTTCTTTTTATAAATGAAATTATATAATATGTATTAGTCTCAACTTTCAACAGCTCTAATTAATATATAGTATTAATAAAGTATTGACTAGGAATATTTTAGGAATAATATTTTGATGCAATAGAAATTACATAATCATAACAACTTTATAATTTTTTTTACAAAATATTTTTGTTCTAAGAACTTTATCTTTACTTTAAATTTATTAATTTAAATATTTGATGGATATTAAAGATAAATAAAATATTTATTATAATTAAATATATTTACATAAATAAAATTAATATTATATATAACCAACCAATTGACTATATAATATATACATTAACGAGATGAACTTCACTTCATCTCTTTCAACAAACAAAACTTATCTCTCATTACGAGCTATAGTATCTGATTTTTCACTTTATAATATAAGACAATTTCCCTAAAGAACCAAATAATAGGCCTGCTAAAGAAATCTTAAATTAAAATATAATCATTTTAGTTAGGGGCAATTATTCTAACCCATCTAATATTTACCCATAATTATACTTTACCTTTATAATTTTAAAAATTAATTTTAGTCAACACGAGATTTAAAATAAAATAAAAATACTAAATCTATCATTGTATATAAAATAATGCAAGCACACAAATAATATATCATTGATATATCATTGACCTGCAATTAATAGATAATATGATTTCTTCTCTCACCTTTACAAACAAAAAAATCTTATAAAAATCAACATCTAATTTTTCATATTTAATCTATTTATTTTTTCTTTATTTATGATCTCATTTTTGTTAGGTTCTGAATTATAAATTAATTATTAATTTTTTCAAAAAATCCTAGAAAAAAACCCAAATTGATTTCAAAAATCATTTTCCCCTTCAAAAACTTCATGATATATTATGATAATCCACTGATGACTAAGCCTGTCTAGTTTGATAAAAAAACTAACAGAAAAGCGAATGGACTCAGATACGTGTCTAAAAGAATACCAATTCACAAAGCACTAAAAATAGCTAAAAAGGATCGCAGAACTGGAACACGTGAAGATAGAAGAATACCAGTTCACAAAAGACTAAAAATAGCTAACAAATCGCAATTGAAAGAAAATGTTTGACAAGTGTAATTTACACCTAAAGCCGGAAGCATGAACACTAAATTCTTGATTATAATTGTAATTATAATAATTGTGATGGTTATAATCAATCTATGATACCCACATCATCGATCATTTGGAATTGAGTGTTAAAAACAGCTGTCACCAAAGAATCGAAAGCTCGGAGAAGAAGAAGCCAGGCCAAAATATTTCCTTCATTTCACCGGACTCTGTATCTCTCTCTCTAATCAGAACCAAACACAAAGGGCGGAGAGATCTCTCTGTGTCGCTCCAGTCTAGAAATGAGCAAAGGACCTGTACTCTTCGCCGATATCGGCAAGAAAGCAAAAGGTAATCAGTCAATTTCCATCAGTGAAAGAAAATCAGAATCATTGATTTGATGGTGATGATTTGTTGATGCTATGTAGATCTGTTGACCAAGGATTACAATTCTGATCAGAGACTTAGCGTCTCTACTTTCAGCGATGCTGGAGTGGTATGTATTCTTTTGTTATATTTATGTACATATAATTTTGTGGTCCTTTTGAGGGTCTGGGCATCAAGCTCTGTGTCGATGCTGCTGAGGAGAGTGTTTTAACAATAGTAATGATCTTCAGATGTTCAAATGAGGTTTATTTCATTTCTTTACTAATGTGAAATCCAATCATGTATTGAAGAGCCATGTAGCCTTTCTAATGCATCTGGTTGTTGTAAGTTATCTTATGGGTGGTCCCATGTTAATTATTTATTGCTAGCATCGTGTGACTGATGCATGGGTTTCTGGCTACCCTCTAATGCCATACGGATCATTTTCAATCTCTACTTGTTTTAGGTTTTGTCTTTCAATTTTTGAATGACCCTTAAATGTCGGGAAAGCAGTCATTTTTGGTCTTCAGATGCAGTGGTGCTGAGATCCATCGTCTCTTAAACTTTAACATCTGCTCCTTCTTGTGTTTTTAATTTCTGTTTTTCAGGCCCTCACATCAACAGCTGTGAAGAAAGGAGGGCTATCAACTGGGGATGTTGCTGCGCTCTACATGTACAGGAACACTATATTTGATGTTAAAATTGACACAGAATCCAATGTATGCTGCTTCTTCATTTGTTTAAAACACTAAACTGCAAGTTCCGTATTCAAATAAGCATCTTCTCATTTCATTCCGACAGATATCAACAACCTTGACATTCACCGACTTCCTTCCGTCAACTAAGACCATTGCTTCCATCAAATTTCCTGACTATAACTCTGGCAAGGTAGGAACTACGAAGTTTGGCATCTTTTAAGCTTGAACTCCTCAAAAAGTAAATACTTGGAAATCTGGAATAGATGCTGAATTATTGATAGGGAATGAGGGGCAACAATGAGAATTGGTATAGTGTATGATTATTCTCGGTTTTATTATTAAGGAATTTAACTCGGTTTTATTATTGACGAATATTAATTTGTTATTTAGCAGGTAATTTAGGATTTTAGTTTCCTTTTTTAATAAAGACTTCTTAGGTTTTTCTTATTTTATTTGTTTTGGTGCATATAAATAAGCACGTAGACATTAGTTGAACCATTGAATAAAATAAACCAAGCTTTCCTAAGATCAAGTGTGTGAGGTATCTCCTTTATTGGTTTTTTTCCTACATCTTTGATCAAGGGAGTGATGAAGTCATGAAACTCCAAGGATGGGGTGACACTTGGTGAAAGTTGACTGGTGGTGGGGAAGGTGGCTAGTGTACTTGTAAAACGAGTCTCTCTGATTGTGTGGGGATCCTTCGATGATTAAGTTAGAGCATGAGGGAGTATATATATGAAAGAAGAAAAACTAAGTGAAGAGGAAAGGAAAGATATGGGAGAGAGGAAAAATCCCTGAACCCTGAACCCTCTAGTTCTTTATATAACCACAAGACTTGACAAGTTGCATGGGGATAAGGGCGGGGAGGTGGTATGTCAGGTCCTTCCAGGCGGGGACTGGGTATGTTGCCTAAAGGGAAGGGTTCTCCTCCAATGGGCTGAGCATCCATCTGGTCAGACTCCGCCCACGCTGTCTCCATCCTGCTCGGGCTGTTCTCGGGTGCCTAGCAGGAGGGCGTGTGGTAATTGTTTCTTGTGCCAATCCCTTTTGGAGGCATCGGGGCTTGACTGGGGTATAGGTGTATCCAGGTATACGAGGGAGAATCTTTTATTGATTAGAGTGATAATATTGCCTGTATTGTTGGATTGGGGTGAAGCACGGCAACAAGCAACCTGATATCTACATGCAAATCTGGCCCTGTTTGTAATGACGGTAATGGCTTTTTATAGTTTGTTTCTGCCCTGCATTTTGCAGTTGGAGGTTCAATATTTTCATGATCGTGCAAGTTTCACCACAGCTGTTGCTTTGAATCAATCTCCAGCAATTGATGTTACAGCCACCATTGGTACCCCGACAATTGCTTTTGGTGCAGAGGCAGGCTATGATGCTACTTTGGGTAGTTTCACGAAGTACACTGCTGGCATTAGTGTGACCAAACCTGATTCATATGCTTCGTTGATTTTGTAAGCTCTTAGACGCGTTGTCATGCCAACTCTGCTAGATATTTTATCTATTTAAAGTCTGGTAAAAAATATAGATATTGAAAAGACGGGTGATATCTATTGAACCAATTACTTAGCCGCTCTCTCTTCTTACAGAGGTGACAAGGGAGATTCTTTACGAGCATCATACGTGCATCATCTGGATCTGCTGAAAAAGAGTGCTGTTGCTGGAGAGATCACTAGAAGGTTTTCCACTAATGAGAATACTCTTACTATTGGAGGGTCATTTCCCGTTGATCAGCTGACATTGGTGAAAGCCAAGCTCAACAACCACGGGAAACTTGGGGCATTGGTGCAACATGAGGTCATACCGAAGTCAGTGCTGACAATCTCTAGTGAGGTTGATACCAAGGCCTTGGACAAAAGTCCCAGGTTTGGGCTGGCAATTGCTCTGAAGCCCTAAAGGTTCTCTGCCAGTTATCTAATCCTACTCTCGTTTTTTTTTTTTTTCTGGACGGCACTTGGAAAGGAGTGTTAATAAGTAGCTCCACATAAACATATTTCTAGGAATATGATGGCTGATGGATGGATTGATTTGATGTTTAGTTCCTTTATTTTTAGGTTTTGGAGGCATTTGTAGTCTGCTCTCTTCCGCAGAGAACTTTAATTTTGGATTGATGGAGATTTTTGCTAATTGCATTTATGATCCGTTTCTCATAATTCAGTGGAGGCTGGTCTCTAGGAGTGATCCAGCTGCCAGCATTTTAGTTGAGTTTTCATGTTTTTGTTTCCTGCAATATTAGATATGCGTTTAGCATTAGGGGTGCTTGCAATGGATCAACCATCCATCGGAACCCCAGAGTGTCCTATCCTGCGATCTCATATTAACATTCTCTAATTTATTTATTTATTTTGTCTTGTAACATAATAACAGATCTGGATTTATTCTTGAAAAATATTGGATTGGATTTTATCTCTACAGTGTGATAAGATCATAGATTTATTCTTGAAAAATATTGGATTTTATCTCTACATAATGATAAGATTCTAGTCACGAGTGATACATAATTATATAAATGCTAAAATTTTCTCAAGGTGAGAATTTACCACAATATTATCTGGATAAAAATGATGCTATTCTTTTATTTTATTTTCATACATATAAATAACTAAACCATAATAATTTTTAGTAAATCCGTCAAAATAAAAATAACATATTACAAAATAGAAATGCAAATAATGTAAAAGTAGTTGCTTTATTTTCTCTTATTGAATTGGAAACATGATTGCAATTGACATGTATGTAACTCTTTTTAATCACGATATTTAAAAAAAAAAATTATGACATGTTGGGTCCTTCGTGGCAACAGTTCTCTTAACTGCATATCATTACCCCACACATCAAGTGGACGCGTATCCCCAAGGTCCAAGCTTGGGTGGTTTGTCAATAGTTCATCCGTTGGTTCCCAAGTGGCATCATCTGTAGACAAATGTTTCTACTTCATCAAACTCTCCTCAATAAATCTTGCCCAGTGTGGAATCCAACACGTGTCTAGAATAGTTTCTAGTGTGACCATAATGGTGCCCCCTTCATCAATAGGTGGAAGTTCCATATTAGTGTCTGCTTTGTCACCCAACTTCCTTTTGAGCAACGACACATGAAAAACTGAATGTAAACATGCGCCCTCTGGAAGCTTAAGTTTGTAGGCTACAACATCGACTTGCTTTTCAATTAGGAATGGACTATAAAACTTGCAAGCAAGTTTTTGATGAGCTCATCTAAAAGTAGTATGTTGGTGATAAGGTTGTAATTTGAGATACACAAGTTCACCTTCTGTGAATTCAACATCCTGTCGCCCACGATCAGCTAATTATTTCATGTGATTCCTAGCATTCGCTAAATTCTACTTAAGATTCCTGAGCAGTATGTCCCATACCTAAAGATTGTGATCAACTTCATTAACTGATGAAGAGCCAGTAGCATATAGTGGAAATGTAGGTGGTAAGCATCCATAAAGAGCTTAAAAAGGTGTCATTCCTGTTGATGAATGGTAAGCTGTATTATACCATAGCTTTACCTAAGAAAGAAATTGGCTCCATTGTTGTGGTCTTTGATGAACAAAGCAGTGTAAATATTGCTCCACACAGCAATTAACCACCTCTGATTGACCATCTGTTTAAGGATGATATGCTGAGCTCATCTTAAACTGAGTACCAAATATCTTAGAAAATTCCTGCCAGAAGTTACTAATAAAGACTTATTTATGTCGCTCACAATAGAACGAGGCATGCCATGTAGCTTCACCACACACCATCTTTGATATAAAAGGATGTGCTAAGGCCAAGAAGTGAGCAGATTTGCTTAAATGGTCCACTACCAGTAAAATGGTATCGCGACCATGTGAAGTAGGGAGTCCTTCAATAAAATCTATAGTAACATCATCCCATACCTGACATGGAATAGGAAGAGGTTGTAAGAGCCTAGCTGATTTAAGATTATCAACTTTAGTTTTCTGGCATGTAACGCATATGTGAACATATTCTTTGACATCACGATACATAGATAACCAATAAAACTGCTGAGATAACTGTTTAAATGTACCCAATACACTAGAATGGTCGCCCATCCTTGTATCATGAAATTCCTATAGTAATTGTTCTATCATAGCTGTGTTAGGAGGCACCATAACACTTGTTTTGAAGAAAACTAACCCATCTTGCCATGTATAATGTTTTCTAGGCCTATTCTGAGCTTGCTGGATAATTTGTTCCATATATGGGTGTCCAGTGGAGGCCTTTTTTATGTCTTCCCATAAACTGACTTGTGGCACATACAAGGCATTAAGAATAGGGCTTTCAGACACTCTTGATAATGCATTAGCTGTTAAGTTGTCGCGTCTTGGGCGATATATGATTTCATAGTCATAGCCAAGTAATTTAGCCACCCAACGCTGCTGTTCTGGTGTCCTAATTCTTTGCTCCAATAAATACTTAAGATTGCGCTGGTCCGTTTAAATGAAGAACTTTTTGCCTAGCAGATATGGTCTCCAAGTGCGTGTTACCTGAAGGATGACAAGCATTTCTTTAGCATATATTGACCATGAAAGCTTGGCCACTCCGAGTGCTCGGCTGAGGAAAGCAATGGGTTTGCCTTGCTGTGTCAACACTGCACCAATACCCTCTCCAGAAGCATCAGTTTCAATTGTAAATGATTCATTGAAATTTGGCATAACTAAAATAGGTGTGGTCATCATAGCTAGTTTGAGCTGTAGAAAAGATGCCTCTGCCTCTTCACTCCATTTGAATTGCCCTTTCTTCAAGAGATTGGTTAATGGCTTTGCTAGCATACCATAGTTGCGTATAAATTTTCGATAATAACCTATAAGGCCTAGAAAACCATGTAAATCTGAAATAGTGCTTGGCCTTAGCCAATTTACCATAGCTGTAATTTTGTTTGAATCAACCTTGACCCCTTTATTAGTCACAATATGGCCAAGGTACTCAAGCTCTGATTGCCTAAATGTACACTTATTTGCCTTTACAAAAAATGTATGTTGCCGTAGAATTTCAAAAACCTTTGTAACATGTTCTAGATGCATGGTCCAATTAGGGCTATAAATCAAAATATCATATAAAAAAAACTAATATGAATTGATGAAGATGAGGATTAAAAATAGAATTTATAATAGCTTGGAAAGTGGAAGGAACATTGCAAAGACCAAAAAGTATGACCATATATTCGTAGTGGCCATTATGGGTACGGAACGCAGTTTTATAAATGTCTTTTGGATTTACTTGTACTTGATGGTACCCTGCTCTTAAGTCTAATCTTGTAAAGGCAACTCCATGGAGCTTATCAAGCATGTCATCAATGGTAGGATAGGAAACTGATCCTTAATGGTTATATTATTGAGAGCTCTATAATTAGTACAAAAATGCTAAGTGCCATCTTTTTTTTTTTAACTAACAAAAAAGGTGAAGAAAAGGGACTAGTACTTGGTTTTATAAGCCTTAACTTAAGCATGTCTTGAACTTGTTTTTTAATTTCAGTTTTTTAAAAGTAGGCATACCTGTAGGGCCTCACATGAATAAGCTCAGTACCTTCTTTAAGAGGAATGCAATGATCAACTTCACGAGCGAGAGGTAACTATGTGGGCTCATAAAAAATATCCTTAAAGTTATTGATGATTTCCTTCCTATCTGTTTGCATATTGGGTCGTTCTATCTTTTTTATGGATTGACAATATACACTGTAAAAGTGGAACAACCATGGCAGACATCTTTAGTAATTGCTGTTAGTGAAGTAGGTTGTATAGTTTGGCTATCAGAACCATTTAATGTTTGAGCTTGATTCTTCCACCAAAAGTCCATTGTCATTTTTTTCCAATTACACACCACTAGTTCGAGTTCAAGCCATTGTACACCAAGAACAAGATCAAGGCTTGTGATAGGTATTGAATAAAGGGTTAATGAAAATGGAATGTTTTAGAGAATAACCTAGACTTGTTCAGACCTTCCTTGGCACTTCATTCAATTGCCATCTACTACCCTTACAATGAAGGGTCCTATAGGAATAACAAGTAATTGAAGCTCCTCTGTTATTTTAGAATTAATGAAATTATAGATAAACCCATTGTCGATGAGCACTGTTAGAGTGTGATTCCTAACTTGTCTGTCAATCCTCATGGTTCGTGGTGTGAACCAACCTGTAAGTGCATGGAGTGAAATTTCTGGCTCAATGTTCTCCTCAGCTATGTCCTTTATTGGAATGTTATCAGTAACTTCTTCACACATGAATCTGATAAGTTTACTAAGGCTTTCTAGTAATAACAGTTGCGGTCTTTGGCACTTATATCCAGTAATGAATTTGTCATTGCAATTGAAACAAAGCTTTTATGTATGTCGTCTCAGCATTTCATCCCATGTTAGTCTTTTTATCAGAACTAGAGAACTGGATTTTGGTTAGGGAAGAGTCAATGGTGTGCGAGTTGATTGTGTTGGCAATTTATGGTTTGAACATCTGAATAGCATTAGAAATTTCAACTTTAAATTCGCTCATGAATGTACCTACCAACGCCTTTTGAGTCCAACTATGAACTCGATTGCCCAACCTCTCAAATTCCTCTTGATAGTCCCTTAAGGAACCCCCTTATCTAACCTTTGGTGGGCCCAAACCGTGCCTAAAGCTTTTTTTCAAATATCTCCCACGTGACAGTGCATCCTTCTTCCTTGTAGGCTCGACATAACAATTGCCACCATTGGTTGGCTTCTCCTTCCAAATGGAATGAGGCCAATGATACTTTTTGATTGTTCGCAGTCTCTTGATATTCAAAAAATTAGTCTACTCGATTGAACTATTAGGTTGGATCATCCCCAGAATATCATGGAAATTCTAACTTGGCCATCTTTTATGAGAAGATATGGCATCCACCCTCATTGTTAGTTTTCTTCTTTCCCCCATTAGTGTCATCCCAATGTGTGCATGAGAAGCCATCCAGATTGTTGTTGTGGTAACTTGAAGACGCCTTGGAAGCGATCATGGCCTCTGAAAGCTTGTTAATGGTTTCCTCCAAGCTGTGCAATCTATTGATCATGGAATCTTCCAATCGCTGCATGCCATCTTGGACTTCACCAAATCCTTTCTCCAAAAGCTCAATTCGTTCTTTGTTTGTTGTCATTGCGCAAGCTCTAATACCAATTGATAAGGTCCCAGTAAAGAGTGATACATAATTGTAGAAATGCTAGAATTGTCTTAGGGTGAGAATTTACCACAATATTATTAGGATAAAAATGATGTTAGCCTTTTATTCTTCTTCATACATATAAATAACTGAACTATAACAACTTTTAGCAAATCCTGTCGAAATGGAAGTAACAGATTACAAAACAGAAATGCAAATAATATGAAAGTGGTTGCTTTATTTTCTCTCATTGAATCGGAAGCATGATTCCAATTGACTTGTATGTCACTCATTTTAATCACGATATTTCAAATTATTCTTTATGACATGTTGGGTTCTTTGTGGCAGCAGCTCTCCTAGCTGCATATCATAGTGCTTATCAATTCATTCATCGTCTGATTGCACTTTTGTCCCTTCTCTTCTTTTTTTTTAACAGAATGCACGCCATTTTACTTTACTTTTATTCTTCATGTAAGCATAGATGCAATGTTCTAAAATTTAATGTGCAGGAATAACGATTTTTTGAAAGTTTAGACAGAGAGTAATCATATGTTTACATTAATATTTCCTTATCAAGAAGTAAGGAATTAGTGGTTAGTGATAAAAAAAAAAAAATTACATTTGTAAAATAGTCTTTTTTGGTGAGGTTTAAATACCTTCCAATTTAAAAAATCAATAACTTTTAACATAGGGTTACAATAAATGAGAAAATAAACTTTAAATTCTAAAAATAAAAATGATTGTTTGTGTTTCTATATGATAAATGCTATAAAAATAAGATTATTAGTATTTTGATAACAGAAAAATTATGATAAAAAAAGCCTCATGACCCAACATAAGACCTGTCATAACCTATTTTTGAGTTATTTTTTAAATTTTATTCTTTTTTTCCTTCCCTATAAAAAAATAATAAATAAATAATAATAACAAAAAGATTGTTATTTTGGAAAAAGCAAAATGTGAAGAATTTCAAATATATAGAAAAATCAGGTTGAGATTTTGAATAAATTATAAGCCTAATTTACCCTCTTTGTACCAAAATTAGAGAAACAATGTGAATTCAATATCAAATTAAATGATTTTTGGATGAATTTGCATAAAATTTAAGTCTAGGAATATAATAAGATTTTTAATATACTAATTTGATTTAATCATAAGCCAAATTAAAAATTTAATTATGCTTAAAAATTAATTTAAGTTCAATTAAAGTATTTAATTAAGTGCATGAACTTAATTATACTTTATATAGGTCAAACTAATTTTATTAGGGACTTAATTAATAAAAAATTAAATTTGGAAGCCTAATATAGGTTTAATTTAAAAGATTGAAATTTTAAAGGACCAAACTTAATTTTTACAATGTCAATTGGTTCAAATTAGGGATAAAATTTCAAGAAAATCAATTTTTTTGGTCAATTAGAGATTAAGGGTTCAATTGAAGAAATTCATAGGAAAAGATCATTTTGAAAAAGACACCAAACTTCAGGAACCCAATTGATTAAAATCAGGGATGAAATTGAAGAGTTTTGAAAGTTTAATGGTCAATTAAGGGTCAATTTTCATAAATCCAAAACTAAGGATCAAATTGAAAAGGACGCTGAAATTCAAGCCTGATATTGAAGTTCAACAAGGGCAAAATTGCATAAAATTAAAAGTTTAGGGTCAGTAGGAGTGCAATTAGAAAAAATTAAAAGTTAAAGGATCAAATTAAACTTTGACCAAACCCTAAATTAAAACTCTAAAAAATCCAAAATTACACCATTTTGTACAATAAAGAAAAAAATTGATCAAACAATACGTCGTATGATACTAGTCATCTTCTTTCACTTTTAGTCTAAATAAACTACTCGAGTAACTACCTTTTTATAGCATTTAATATTTCATCTCTCAACCAAATCAAACAAACCATACACTAACATGATAATCTGACACTTGACCATACTCTAGTATGATTCTTTTGGCTGATTAACACTATAGCAGTCTTAACATCGTTCTAAAGTGACCAACTCAGGTAGCTTTTAACTATTTATTTTTTCAGGCTATGATATGAATTTTGAACCAATAGTTAGGATTCTTCATATTCAAATTAAAGGCCAAGATTAATCTTCAAAAAAAGAAAAGTGTCCCTTTTCCACCCATATAAATAAGGGTGGATTCCAAGTATTGGGTATTAAGAAATATGAGGTCAAAATTGAGAAAAAAAATCATCTCTTTTCCTCTCTTTTTTCCCTTCCTTCTTAGCCATCTCTTTTGCTTTTTTCTCCATCGTACCTCTGCTGTCATTAACACCACTAGCCATTTCCCTTCCTTCTTAGCCATCTCTTTTGTTTTTTTCTCCATCGTACCTCTGGTGTCATTAACACCACTAGCCACACACCAGACTTCCCTACAATATTAGGAACACCTCTAACCTTCTTCTTCTCCAACTAGGCAAGCTTTCTTATCATTTCTCTTCTTGAAATTGCTTTCATTGCCATTATCATGCAACTAAAAATATGCCACTAATATGAGCTAGGCTGGACTCATTCTAGCCTAGCCCCCTTTTAAAAAAAAGAAGAAGAGGGAAGGACGTATGATTAGCCCTAAAATTTAGCATTATTTTCATCTTGGTCATTGATCTTTGATTTGTGCACTTGGATTTTTAATTGACTATCATACTTTTAATTTTCTTTAATTTAGCCCATATTTTGGTCAATTTTAGCCCCTAACACCTTTTTTTAGTTTAGTCTTTAGTTTTGAATTTTTCAAATTAAGTCATTAATTGCTCCTTAAACTTTAATATTTATACAATTAAGTCTTTGATTTGACCATATTGACTTTTTTAAATTGCAATTTGACCTCAAACTTCAATTTCTTTCAATTTAAGTCTAAATTAACTTTAAAATTATTTTTTTTCAATTAAGTCATCAATAAAATTAATTAAATCTTCCAAAATTATTAGTCCATACCTATTCAAATTTGTATTTATTTATCCCAAATAAAAACATTTTCACTAATTAAACCTTTTTCCAATTAAAATTAAGTTGCTAAATTTTATACGTTTTGATCCTCTAAATTTTTCACTTGTTATTTTAATCTTTCACAAGCAGCTTGAATAATTTTATAGGCTTTCTTTATGTATATCCTTTTCTATTTTAGATTTTCTTTTCTATTTTTTTTCTTTTCTAAATTTTTTTAGGATTGAAAATGAATAACAACACTATCAGAATAGAAAAGGTAGGCTAAGGTTACCATTGGTGGGAGGTCTAAGGTTATCATTGGTGGGAGGTCTAACACTAGAGAAATTAGCCTAGAGGTGATGAAACAACTAAAAAGGGTTCCCACCATTGCTTTAAACATCTCAATGATATTTAATGAAAGCTACAATCTGGCATTTATAGCACAAATGACCTTTGATATAAGAAACTCTCTTATCTAACCTCTTTAGTTTAGTTTTATAGCCATTATTTCTAATAATATTTTTTACAGACTTTTATGATATACACTCATTCAAAAAAATACTAGATAGTTGAGAGGAATCAAGTGAGGGCGGCCAAACACTGGGCAAACCAAACTGCCCTTCAACATCCAAGAAAAGAGAAGATTGTTTGTGGTGGCTGAATTGAAGGAAATCAAGTGGCCAATGCCTCACCGAAAGATAACATGCACGGTGTAGCTCCATTGAAAAACAACTTCAGGCAACTTATAATTAAATGGACGCCTTCAAACATGCGATCCTTGAGGGAAGACCACCCAATAATTAATAAAAAATAATGGTTTTATTCTAAACAAAATAGTCGATAAAAAAATGAAAGTTTTGCTATATAAAATTATTCATTTCAATTACCTTAGAATATATATAAAAAGATCGACGTAAGACAAACATTTTTCCATTAGGATTTAGCCTTTCAAACTCATGCAAACATTTATTTAATCATCATATAATTAAATAAAGATTTGCTTTAAAATTACCTAAGACATCTCACATGCATAAACATCAAGTATCATGTGATACGTGTCATGCAAGGGGCGTTTAACTTTTTCTTTCTATATTTCTTTAAAGAAGGAATACATGTACAAAATAGATAGTCAAGAATGAAGTAAACTTCCTTGATCACAAAACCAACTATTTAGATTTGAATCCATGCACAGGTTGACTACAAAAGAAATATCCACTAGAAAGTGAAGCTTACGAAACACCCATGGGATCAAATTCAAAAGAACACCAACAAGATTTAAAAGAATTACATGCTATACCAATAGCATGTTTGATTTTACATTCAAAAAACATTTTTGAAATAAATTAATTTTTTCACGATTTTAAATCATTTTAATGTAATAATATCAAATATATATATATATATATATATATATATTTTAAAACATTTACAAACAAAAAACAGTTGTAAAAACAACTATTACTACAATCATAAACATTACCTACATAACTAGCTTGGAAAGGCTTCAATTAGAAGGCTTTAAAGTTAATCCTTTAAACCAAGCTTATTAATAATATCAAATAAGTCTCAACTTTTTTTTTTGGTAGGTTGAAAAACAAATTTAATCTGATTTGTAAACTAGTAGACACTAAAACAAGCAAAAAAAAAAAAAAGTCCATGCATCATTCATGCCTTAAAGTGGATTCCCAAACATCGGCGCAACCCATAGACAGAGCTTGCTTCACAGGGCGGAACTACTCCCTTTTTTATGAAAAAAAAATAGTTAAGAATTGGTTGCAATACAATAACCAAAAGGGAAGTTTAGGAAAAAGCTAAGCAACAAACGAGCTTCATCCGTTAAAAAAAGAATGGACAAGCAACACTCTCTAAGTAGAGTAGCTTTGACATTTTCTAGCAAGCAGTCAAGGAAGAAGCATTGGAAAATTTAGTTTAATAAGCAGAAGGGAGTTGAGCTTCAACATCTGCAAACTTCAATGCATGCATCTAGGGAGATGAAGATACAGGATGCAATATTCTCTGGAAAGCACACTATTGTTTGCCAGTGACAAGACATAAACACCATGTTGCTGAAGAAAGGAACACTTTGATCCCTGGAAATGACTAAAACAAGCATCAATTGCAGATTTTGGGCGGTCACTAAGCATAATTAGAGCCCATCTAATCTGGAGTCCAACAAGAAATAGAATATATCAGATGAGTGTGCAGACTCAAATCAATCCCTAGAAATGCAGAACATCACATCAAGTGTATGGCAACGGCAGTTCAAACACATTTTCTTACGCCTCAATAAAATCCACATGACATTCAATTAAACTGATTAAGAATATGCTTAGTAATTAAGACAAAAACAAGTACTTGTAAAACCAAACACAGCCTATCATTAAGCCTTCAAAAACAAAAACCTCATGATGAATCAGTCCACGCTCTGCATGATATCCTCAGCAGTGAACTTGGTCCCCTTATCCTTATCACCAACAGCACGCCCCTTAGCCTTGCGATCCAGCAGGGACTTCCTGTCCTTATCAAGTCTGAGCTTGGTAATCACCACCTTCGAAGGGTTAATTCCCACGTTAACAGTGGAGCCATTAACCTTTTCCCTTGTAATCCTCTCGACATGAATAACCCATTTTCTCCTATAAACCTGGACAACCTTCCCTTCCCTTCCCTTGTATGTCCCACGAACAACTTGGATCTCATCGTCTTTTCGGATAGGCATGGATCTCACGTTGTATTTCTGACGGAGGTCAGTGGAAAGTGGTGCGCTCATGAGCATACGACGCACGGAGGATGGCGCCGAGAAGTGGGCCTTACGGTTCTTTCGGCGGGAGGAGGAGACTCTTGGGTTGTACTTCATTGTGGTAGCTGTGGTGATGGAGACTGCGGCTAGGGTTTGTGTTTGATATGGGTCTCGAGGAGAAAATGGGAGTGGTTTTGTAGTTAAAGGAGAAGCTAGGGTTTTTGGATGGTCTGGGATTTTGTCAGGGAATAGAATGTATTTGGGCCTGATGAGATTTCAGCTGGGCTTCTTTTTCATCTCTCAATAACATCACTAACATGGTTGGTGTTTATTTTGTGTTTCAGATATCATGTATCGGAGGATACGTGCATGCTTTGGAATTTATTTTTTTTGACAGAAATGATTTAAAAGATAGAATTATGTTTTTTTATTAATTTATTTAATTTAAATTAACTCAGAATATTTTTTATTTTTTTTATAAGTTTATTTTAATCTCATGACTTAAAAGATAGAGTTATGTTTTTTTTACTAATTTATTTAATTTATATTAACTCAGATTATTTTTTATTTGTTTTTTATAAAATTATTTTGATTTATTGACTTGAGTCATGAGTTTGGTGTATTAACAGAAGTTCGAATAATTTTTTTGTTTTTTATTGATTTAAAAAAAAAATTAACTTTCAACATTGAGTTAATTGAGAATTAGATTTCATAATTTATTTTAATTTGATTTTTATGGGGTCACCCTTGTCTTATGACCCGAGTTATGGATTTAGTTAGTTAACCGGGTTTATTTAAGTCAATTCTTGTCTATTTTTTAATTGAATTTTTTTTAATTTCATCTTTAAACAATGTGTTAATTGAGAATTATACCTTATAATTTACTTAGATTTTCTTTCTGTAAGATTATAATGGTTTTATAACCATGGTTGTAGATTTAAAAGATTAACTCATATTAACCCGGGTGGATCCAATAAGTTATTATCTCAATATTTTTTAAAAGTTGTCATCTAGAAATTTTTTAGTCAAGTTATGTTTTTACGAGCCATTCAGATTGTCTTTATATCGGTCAAGTTAACTAGGTCATATTAGGTCAACATGCACATAATTTTTCTTTTCTACCAACAAAAAAAGTTAGCAATGCTTTAACATTTTTTTATATTAAAAAAATTAATCAGACCTGCAACGTAACGCAAAGAAATAATATAGTTACTTTCCAAAACTGAGCACTTATCATAATAAGGCATCTATTATGCTGACCAGGCAATTTTCAACAAGTCTTTTTGAATTGAGAAATCAAGAAGTAAATTTTCAGAATTCCAAGTAACATGATTTGTTTAGAAACTAAAGTTGAATGATCGAAGTCTTTGATGATGCAAACTCAACCTTAAAATGGGTATTCCCTGTCCAAATTATCTTGCACCGATGAATTTCTGAAAACATTCTATTGTTGTGTATCCTTGCATAACAAACTTAACAATGTTACTTGAGATTATGCGCTCTACAATTGACTATTTAAATTAAATTTGCTTCTAAATTGAATTGAAATCACATGTAATTTGATTCCAAATAGGTTGCTAGCCCTTGATTTTTTAACTGAAGACTAATATATCTCTTTAATTATTGCCTCTAAAGGATGATTTTTAGTGACAACTAGTTAGTTGCATGTATTATGACAATGAGCTTTTCGATGTTATTAAACACGATCAAGCTCAAAAAGTTATTATGATGACCTATTAGTTACATTGTTATTTTAGGTCAAGTTTCAAAGTAACCTATTAGTTACGTTGTTATTTTAGGTCAAGTTTCAAAGTAAACATTATAGGATTTGACCAATTGCAGTCTAATCAACTTGACAGTTGCATTCACAAATTAGTCGACCTGGTAAAAACCTGACTTGACTTTTTTTAAGAAAAAATATTTTAAAATCATGTTGATTTAATTTTCTTTCTTCATAAATATTGAAACGATGATAATTTTGATCAAACTGGTCAAAATATTTATACCTACCCAACCAATGTCCTAGGTCATGACCCAAGATGAGTTTAATAACCTTGCTCTCTAGAACCTGTTTTTTTATTTAATTAAATAATTATAAGAATAGACATTTACAAGGAAGACAACAAATAAAAATATATTTTTCTCTTCTAAATTAGTTTTTTCTAATTCATGTATTTTTTTACAGCAAAAATTTTAATGAAAAAACAAGAAAAAAAATATTATATTACCATTCAATATTAATAACTAAATTATCATAAGTGCTCTACATATTATCAGAATCTATAATATCATCATAAAAATTCATAATCTTCTTAAAAACAACATCAGAGGTTGATACATAATTATCCATAAAAGCGATCGATAATATGATCATAAAAAAAAGTATAATCTTTTTAAAAACAACATCATAATTTTTATATCTAGAGTATTTGCTTAATAAAAGGCAGAAAAATAAAAAGAAAAGTTTTTTCAAAAATTTTAGTCATTTGAAATAAGTAGAAAAAATGTATTTCTCCAATCTAAACTTTATTTTCTTAAAATGAATGTTTTTAACAAAAAAAGAAAAGAAAAGAAGAAGCATTTCTCAGTTGTTTTAACAAAAACATTTTTTTTAATTGCAAGCACCATTTTATAAACAAAAATTCATCATGATCTTAAAAGTAAATTAAAAAAATATTTAAATAATAGCTTAGTATTTTGTATGTGATTGAAGAAAAAATGAATAAATTAGATTAAACTATGTATAAAATCTATTACCAAAATTGGAAAACATAAATTTTATTTTAATTGAAATCTTGAGCTTTCCTTTTCATATTACATATATAATAATTAAAAAAAATTGTTAAAATTCCTATAAAAACATATAATATTTTTTGAGAATCATTGCAAAAATGAATAATAATTGAAATACAATAAGAAGTTTTTTTTTATAATGAATTTAAATTCAAATCCAAAAATATATAATAAAAAAAACAATAAAAAAGGGTTAGGTCAGGGCCAAGGCTATGCGCCTAACCTAACAAAAGAAGGGCAGAAATGCTTGGGCTTGTAAAACTAGGCCCACACATTTGACTTTGTTTTATTTTTTTTTGAAAAAAATAGTTGACAATAATAATAAGTCATCTACTTAGATTTTGATCACTGAAGAGGTGTTCAAAAAAATTAGATTTGAGTTTTTTGACTAAATAATATATTGTTAGCAATTTCACCTCGCAACACCCAATAAACATCCTTTGTACCTTAATAAACATATTTTCATCTCAAAACACCTTTAACAATCTAAGACCTCAAACCTTAACTAAAAGTTATATACTTTATAATGACAATTAACACCACATAAAAAAAGAATAGGCTTATGAATAAGGAGAGAAAATTGTATATAAACCCCAAGGAAAATCCATAAGAATTGTGAAGTAAATAATATGCTAAACACGTAAATTAACTATTTACACTAAGGAGATGAAAATAGATTTTGGGAATTTAAAATAAAATATTTATGTACTACATCAAAAATAAAAATATGAAAAATGACTAAAAAATAAAAAAATACATAAATGTAAGTAAAAATTAAATGAAAGTAATGTATCAAAAAAGAAATGTTATGAGATAAAGTTCAATGAATTTTGATATTACTCAAGTCAAATTTGGTACAAGCATTGGGATCTAAAAAATATTACTAGTAAAACATAAAAGGTATAAAACAAAGGATATAGTGGGAATTAACAAAATTTATCCCTATATGTGTGTGTGGTCGGCCTTTTAAAAGAGAAAGGAGAATGAAAACTCTTCATTTTTGGAAGCAATATTTTCTCTTTGTAAGGTTTATATAGAAATGGAAGTGATTTTTATGGTTTTTGATAAGGATAAGCATGAAACTTTATCCTTTTATATTTATCAAGGATGGAAATGATTTTTTTTTTTTTAATTTCAGAGAAGGTGGGGGTTACTCCTTTAGCATTTACATGATTCATTTTGGAGTCTAACCAAAGTTTAGTAATTTTTTCATTTTATTTTGGAACCCCTGTCCCTGTTTCAAGTTCTTTTAATGAGGAAGCACATGAGACCTTATCCCCTAAAAAGACTTTAGTCTAGCCCTCTAAAGTTCGAAAGACAGAAAAAAGGTAAAGTAGTGGCTAGTTCTTTTAAACCTGTAGCATAATCTGGAAAACCTAATCGTTTCATTTTCTCTAGTGTTGAGATGGCTTATATAAACAACGTTTCTAATAAAAATGTATCGTGTGAAAGAAAAGTTTCGGCAAATGGTCTTTGTAACCTTTCACTTGAATTCATAAAGGACATCTTTTAAGAAAAGATAATGAGGTAAACTGACTAAAAGAGCACCTACTTCGTATATGGAAGTTGTTAAGGAGTTTGGTGTAAATTATAAGTCTTTTAATCTTAATGACCACTCAATTACTTCTACTATTAGAGGTCAAAACCTTTAGTTATCTCTAGTTGTCCTTAGAAAGTTATATGAGCTATTTTAAATCAAAGATCTTGATTTTGCTTATAAAATAATAAGAGCCTCTTCCAATACTCAAAATGAGTGATCTATTTGTTAGCCCTATAAGACCAAAATGGTTTTCTAAAAAATATAGACTGCCTATACATACTATGCTAACTCTTGCCATCTGATGGCAAAAATTGTGCTAATAAATCCCTAACTTATTACAAGATATATTGAGTTTACAGATGAGAAAGCTCAGTTCATATATGTTATTGCTACTAAAGCACCTATCAACCTAGTCACTCACTCAATTAATGTCATATAAAAAGCTGGAACTGAAAGGAAATAAGTCTGCCTTTTAAAGGGTTGATAATTAGGTTAGCAATCATGGCCAAAGTACTCTTGCATGACAATGAGCCAATAACTAAGATCTATGGAAAAATCTTAGTTATAACTCTTTTTAAATTTGAAGTTGTAGTCAATAAAAAAAATCACATCCTGAAGAGTTTACCTTCTTTCAGCCCAAAATTTCTCAAACCAGCTCCTTACTCCCTTTTATAATAGAATAATTGGAAGTATTATCAAATAAGTTTGATAGTTTTACTGGTAAGTAGACACAAAAGATTGATGCAGTTGATAAGTTGTTAATAGATATGCAACAAGATATTGTACAGGTTAATGAAAGACTTGTTCAACTCTGGTTGGAAGTCGAACATGTGCATTAAAGTATTCTTGGTAAACATAAGGAATTAGATTAGTGATTTATATCATCATTTTGTACTTGAAGTATCAATAACTCTTTAACTAAAGTATTTTTTATGATAACATATCTAATAATATAAGATACCTTTAATTTATGGTAAATGTTCATTTTAAATGCAGGTCTATCATATAAATGAAAGGATTGATTGATGAATTTAAGAACTGAAATTGAAAGGACAAA
>NW_011500655.1:0-9643 GCF_000495115.2 Populus euphratica | reverse complement strand
TATTTAATCCTTATATTAATCTTTCATCTCAAAGTTCTCATCAATTTCTTCTTCTTCTTCTATTATTATTATTATTGTTATTATTATTATTATTAGTACTATTACTATTATTATTACTATTACTATTACTACTACTAGTATTATTATTATTGTTGTTGTTGTTCTTGTTGTTACTATTGTTGTTGTATTATTGTTATCTATAATTTATACAGTTAACCTCCTTGTGGTTCGACCCCGGCCTTACTAGGTTATTTATTACTTTGACACTCTTGCACTTAGGAGAAGACATCAATCATTTAGTCGTATCAATTAGTGCCAAAACAAGAGAAAACAACCCTATAGTTTTTTTTAAAAAAAGAATAATTGAATATTGTCATTTTAATAAAGAATCCTTTATATTGAATACTTGATGCGTTTTGAACTTGAGCATATAATTGTGTAACAATATTTTATACAAAATAGTTTTTGAAAAGATTATGAACTGTTAGTATGCAACATGTGATGTTTTTAAGTGATGAAATGTTTTACATGGAACATGTTAGGAACTAATAGGATATTTTTGCATACATACTATTAACTATTCTCATACTACATAACATTGTTTCAATTGTGCTTGCATGAATACCTTAATAAAGTATCTATTTATATCAAACTATTTGAATTACTTGCATGATAATTCATTCTTATTATGTTTTTTCACAAATAAAAAAAAGATTGTAAATGCTAAAATTATTGGCTTTGATTAGTGAAAGATTATTCATGATGAAATTGTTTAGATTATTTATCCAAATTAGATAAAGAATCAATCAGGTTTATCTTATAGGATATTGATTAGTACTTAAAAGTGTATTTGAAGATAAAGACCCTGATGAAGCAATGGAGTACTTAGACTTGTTAGCTGAAAATGCTCAAAATTGGGACACCGCGGGTACATATGAGGCACCGAGTAAAACTCAACCTCATACATCTAGTGGAGGTATGTACAACCTTAGGGAAGATCATGACCTTCAAGCCAAGTTTGCATCTTTAGCTAGAAAAGTCGAGGCACTAGAATTGAAAAAGAGTGGTCAATTAAAATCTGTTGAAAACATTGTGTGTCAAATCTGTGAAACAAATGAACACTCAACCAACGATTGTCCAACCTTGCCTTCTTTTAAAGAATGTCTCCATGAACAAGCCCATGCTTTAAACAGTTTTCAAAGGGCCAACCACAACCCATACTCCCAAACATACAATCCTGGTTGGAGAAATCACCAAAATTTTAGTTGGAAGAGTGACAATGCACAAACTTCACAACCACCGTTTCAAGCACACCATAATTTCCAAAATTCTCATGGATATGCACCTCCTTATGCTCCACCTCCTACAAGAAATTTTGAGGAAACTTTGTATGCATTCATTGAAAAGCAAGAGACAATCAATACTCAACTTGCTCAAAACATGATAGATTTTAAAGATACTCTTGCTAAATTAACATCTGCTCTCAGTTTCCAAGAGAAAGGTAAGTTTCCATCTCAAACACAACAAAATCCCAAAGGGCAATACAATGCAAATGCAAGTAGTTCCGGAAGCCAACACATGGATCAAGTCAAATCAGTCACTACTCTGCGCAGTGGTAAGGTTATTGAAAAACCCTCTCTTGAACCTTATGAGAAAGATGATGAGTCAATCTCTGAGGGTAAGGAAGGGGTTGAATCTGAAAATTGCAAAGAAACGACTGATTCACCGCCAGCACTTCCATTTCCTCAAGCCATGACCAAACAAAGGAAAGTCAATCACAATTCTGAAATTTATGAAATTTTCAAACAGGTAAGGATCAATATACCTTTGCTGGATGCTATTAAACAGGTTCCTTCCTATGCTAAATTTTTGAAAGATCTATGCACTGTGAAGAGGAAACTGAATGTGAAAAAGAAAGCCTTTCTAGCCGAACAAGTAAGTGCTATTCTTCAGAACAATAATGCTTTGAAATATAAAGACCCTGGTTGTCCTACAATTTCTTGCTTTATTGGAGAGCATAAAATTGAAAGAGCCTTACTTGATCTTGGTGCTAGTGTGAATTTACTTCCATATTCAGTTTTTCAGAGTCTCAATCTAGGTGAGTTAAAACCAACTTCTATAACTCTTTTACTTGCCGATAGATCTATAAAAGTGCCTAGAGGAATAATTGAAGATGTGTTAGTACAAGTCGATAAATTCATTTATCCTGTGGATTTTATTGTCTTGGACACACAACCTGTTGAAGTATGTAATTCATTTCCTGTTATTTTAGGACGTCCATTTCTTGCAACTTCTAATGCATTGATTAATTGTAGGAATGGACTGATGAAGCTATCATTTGGAAACATGACATTGGAGATGAATATTTTCAACATTTGCAAGCAACCTAGAGATGATAATGATTTACAGGAAGTGGACTTTACTGAAAAATTAATTCATGATCAATTTCCAACCACTTCCAATGAAATTGAGATTGATGAATCTGATGATTTGGAAATGATTTATTTTCAGGAAGAATCAAAGACAAGTAATTGGAGGCCACAAATTGAGGAATTGCCACCACGACCAATTAAGTCCATACCTTCAAGTGTTCAACCACCAAAACCTGATTTGAAGCCGTTGCCATCCAATCTCAAATACTCATTTTTGGGAGAAAATGAAACTTTTCCGGTAATAATCTCTTCCAAACTTAATGCACATCAAGAAGGTAAGTTATTACAAACTCTGAAAATGCACAAAAAAGCATTAGGATGGACCATAGCTGATATAAAAGGAATTAGTCCTTTGATTTGTACACACAGAATTTATTTAGAGGAAAATGCTAAACCCTCTAGAGAAATGCAACGAAGGCTAAATCCTAATATGAAAGAAGTAGTGAAAAATGAAGTCATTAAGCTTCTAGATAATGAAATCATTTATCCTATTTCTGACAGCAAATGGGTAAGTCCTACCCAAGTTGTACCTAAGAAGTCTGGAGTCACTGTGATAACAAATGAGAACAATGAGTTAATTCCCACTAGAACTGTTACTGGTTGGCGCATGTGCATTGACTATAGGAAACTTAATTCAATGACTAGAAAAGATCATTTTCCTTTACCTTTCATGGATCAAATCCTAGAAAGAGTTGCAGGTCATGAATTTTATTGTTTCCTAGATGGCTATTCGGGTTACAACCAAATTGAAATTGCATTGGAAGATCAAGAAAAGACTACTTTCACATGTCCATTTGGTACTTTTGCATATCGAAGGATGCCTTTTGGATTATGTAATGCACCAGCCACATTTCAAAGATGCATGCTTAGTATATTTAGCGATATGGTTGAACATTTTCTTGAGATTTTCATGGATGATTTTTCTGTTTTTGGCGATTCATTTGATGATTGTTTGACTAATTTAGGAAAGGTTTTAACCAGGTGTGAAGAGAAGAATCTTGTGCTGAATTGGGAAAAATGTCATTTTATGGTAACAAACGGCATTGTACTTGGTCACATTGTTTCATCAAAAGGAATTGAGGTTGACAAATCTAAAATTGAGTTAATTGCAAACTTGCCAACACCAAAATCTCTTAAAGATGTTAGATCATTCCTGGGACATGCTGGTTTTTATAGAAGGTTCATCAAAGATTTTAGTGTAATATCTAAGCCTTTAAGTAACCTTCTAACAAAGGATACTATTTTTGAATGGACTGAACATTGTGAAGAAGCCTTTGTTAAACTTAAAAACTTGCTTACTTGTGCTCCTATCATTCAACCTCCCGATTGGTCATTACCTTTTGAAATAATGTGTGATGCTAGTGATTATGCCGTAGGTGCTGTTTTGGGACAAAGAAAAGATAAGAAACCTTATGTAATTTACTATGCAAGTAAAACTTTAAATAGTGCTCAAATGAATTATACCACCACTGAAAAAGAATTACTTGCAGTAGTATTTGCATGTGAAAAATTCAGATCTTATCTTGTTGGCTCACCTGTTGTTGTTTTTAGTGATCATGCAGCATTGAAATATCTTCTTTCTAAGAAAGATTCCAAGGCTAGATTGGTGTGGTGGATTTTGTTATTTCAAGAATTTGATCTCATAATCAAACATAAGAAAGACACTGAAAATGTTGTCGCAGATTATTTATCAAGATTGATAACAGATTCGAAAACTGACATTACACCAATCCATGACTTCTTTCTAGATGAATCTTTACTTTCTATCTACATCACACCAATCGATGACTACTTTCCTGATGAATCTTTACTTTCTGTCTCTACAATGCCTTGGTTTGCTAATATTGTCAATTTTCTTGTTTCAGGACAATTGCCAGCTCATTGGAATACCCAAGATAAAAGAAAGTTTTTGAACGAAGTGAAGAACTTTTATTGGGATGATCCTTATTTATTCAAATATTGTCCTGATCAAATATTTCGAAGATGCATTCCTGACAATGAGGTAAGTAGTGTCATTAAATTTTGTCATTCTGAGGCATGTGGGGGCCATTTCTCATCAAGAAAGACAACTGCAAAAATCTTACAAAGTGGATTTTACTGGCCCACCATGTTCAAAGACTCACATGCATTCTGCAAGTCTTGTGAAAATTGTCAAAAGTTGGGATCTATTTCAAAACGTCACATGATGCCTTTAAACCCTATTATTGTCATTGAGATCTTTGACTGTTGGGGTATAGATTTCATGGGCCCATTCCCTCCATCATTTGGTTTCTTATACATATTAGTCGCAGTAGATTATGTTTCAAAATGGATAGAGGCAATTCTAAGTCGAAACAATGATCACAGAACAGTGATAAAGTTTATGAAAGAAAATAACAGTGATAAAGTTTTTGAAAGAAAATATTTTGAGTCGATTTGGAGTCCCTCGAGCCATAATAAGTGATGGTGGAACACATTTCTGCAACAAGCCATTTGAGTCTTTAATGAAGAAATATGGAATCACACACAAAGTTGCCACCCCTTATCACCCTCAAACAAGTGGACAAGTAGAGCTTGCTAATAGGGAGATCAAACATATTTTGGAGAAAACAGTGAACCCTAATAGGAAAGACTGGTCTTTAAGACTTAATGATGCACTTTGGGCTTATCGAACTGCTTATAAAACATCATTAGGTATGTCACCTTATAGACTAGTCTATGGAAAACCTTGTCACTTGCCTGTGGAACTTGAACATAAAGCTTATTGGGCTATTAAAGCTTTCAATTCAAATCTGGATGATGCTAGTCAACTGCGAAAATTACAAATAAATGAGCTTGAGGAAATAAGAAATGATGCATATGAAAATTCAAGAATTCATAAAGCAAGAATAAAAGAATTTCATGACAAGAAAATACATAGAAAAACCTTCAATGTTGGTCAAAAAGTCTTGCTTTATAATTCTCGACTGCATTTATTTCCTGGAAAACTGTCCTTTTATTTCCTGGAAATCTTTTTATACAAGATCAAAATGCAACGGTCCTTTTATTATGAAACATGTGTATCCATATGATATCGAGAATCCAAAGAATGACAATGTTTTCAAGATAAATGGACATCATTTGAAAGTTTACTTTGACAATTTTTCAGTTGAAAATAACTCTATTGAATTGGGTGATCCTGTATATAAAGTTTGAGTTTTTTTTTATCACATTGTTTTGTGTTTCTTTTTTAGTGATTTTTGCTAGTTTCTCTCATCCCGGTCAAATGACAGACAATGGTACTTCATGACTTAAGTCAGTTTTTTCAGTTGTCCATAATAACTCATATCTGTGTATATATTTGTGCAATTCTTTAAATCTCTCTTTCAAGTCTTATTTGATAATGGACACTAATTCTGAAAAATTAAAAATGTATTTTCCTGCTCTACCTCAAAATACGATTACAAAAATTTGTCATGCTAGATATGTAAGATTGACATTATTAATGAATGATTGAATTCCTGAAGATATTCACTGGTTGATTGAAGCAAAGGTCCGATTATCAGGTGAGTCCTCTAATTCCTTCATTTTACACATGCCTGAAATAGGTAAAAGCACTTTTTCTAAGAAACGTCATGTAAAACAACTAAAAGTCTGTTATAGATGTGCCAGATAGACTTATAATGCACAATGTTGTTCTTTAGGAATGATATCTATAAACCGTGACGATAAAATAAAAATTCATTAAGGATGGCCTGAGTAAGGAGTCTTTAGATAATTTTCTATTAACTCTTAAGATGCATCCTAGTGGAGATGTGCATCGTGCAATTCATGATTCATGGCTCTATTTTCATAAAAAACATGATCGACTTAGTCTTGGAAATCTGACTAAAAAAGACCCTATTTGCTGGTTTTTAAGAAAATTGAAGAGAAGAATCTTGTACTAAATTGGAAAAATATCACTTTATGGTAACAAACAGCATTTTACTTAGTCATATTGTTTCATCAAAAGGAATTGAGGTTGACAAATCTAAAATCGAGTAGTTTTTAAGTTTTTAAAGGTTTTTCCAGTGACATAATTACTAACATCACACATTATTTCAAAAAGTAATGACCAATTAGGAGGTTGAATGACAGGACCACAAGTAAGCAAGTTTTTAAGTTTAACAAAGGTTTTTTCACAATGTTCAATCTATTCAAAAATATTATCCTTTGTAAGAAGATTGCTTAAGGGCTTAGATGTTACACTAAAATTTTTGATGAACCTTCTATAAAAACCAGTATGTCATAAGAATGATCTAACATTTTTAATAGATTTTAGTGTTGGCAAATTTGGTTTCTTATACATATTAGTCGCAGTAGATTATTTTTCAAAATGGATAGAGGCAATTCCAAGTCGAAATAATGATCACAAAACAGTGATAAAGTTTTTGAAAGAAAATATTTTGAGTCGATTTGTAGTCCCTCGAGCCATGATAAGTGATGGTGGAACACATTTCTGCAACAAGCCATTTGAGTCTTTAATGAAGAAATATGGAATCACACACAAAGTTGCCACCCCTTATCACCCTCAAACAAGTGGACAAGTAGAGCTTGCTAATAGGGAGATCAAACATATTTTGGAGAAAACAGTGAACCCTAATAGGAAAGACTGGTCTTTAAGACTTAATGATGCACTTTGGGCTTATCGAACTGCTTATAAAGCATCATTAGGTATGTCACCTTATAGACTAGTCTATGGAAAACCTTGTCACTTGCTTGTGGAACTTGAACATAAAGCTTATTGGGTTTTCAATTCAAATCTGGATGATGCTAGTCAATTGCGAAAATTACAAATAAATGAGCTTGAGGAAATAAGAAATGATGCATATGAAAATTCAAGAATTCATAAAGCAAGAATTAAAGAGTTTCATGACAAGAAAATACTGAGAAAAACATTCAATGTTGGTAAAAAAGTCTTGCTTTATAATTCTCGACTGCATTTATTTCCTGAAAAATTAAGATCAAGATGGAGCGGTCCTTTTATTGTGAAACATGTGTATCCATATAGGGCCTACGACATCAAGAATCCAAAGAATGACAATGTTTTCAAGGTAAATGGACATCGTCTGAAAGTTTACTTTGACAATTTTTCAGTTGAATATGACTCTATTGAATTGGATGATCCTGTATATAAAGATTGATTTTTTTTTTCTCATATTATTTTTGTGTTTCTTTTTGAGTGATTTTTGCTAGTTTCTCTCACCCTGGTCAAATGGCAGATAACGGTACTTTGTGACTTAAGTCGGTTCTTTCAGTTTCCCACAATAACTGATATCTGTGTATATATTTGTGCAATTCTTTGAATCTCTATTTCAATTCTCATTTGAAAATGGACACTAATCTTGAAAATTTGAAAAAGTATTTTCCTGCTCTGTCTCAAAAGTTTATACTATACTTGTTTGATATACCATTAATGGATCCTCTAACCTTGACATTTGTTAATATCATCGTTTAATCCTTACATTAATATTCCATCTCTAGGTTCTCATCTTCTTATTCTTCTTCTTCTTTTTCTTTATTATTATTGTTGTTGTTGTTGTTGTTGTTATTGTTGTTGTTGTTATTGTTACTATTATTGCTATTGCTATTGTTGTTGTTTATAATTGTTGTTTATAATTTGTACAATTAACTTCCCTGTGGTTCGACCCCGGTCTTGTCGGATTATTTATTACTTCGACACTCCTGCACTTGGGAGAAGACATCAATCTTTTAGTCATGTCAGGCACATCGAAAGAGATCTTTTATATTTCCTCTTGGGCCCACCTGCATATTTATCATAAACCCATAAGTCTGTTAAATGTTAATGGTTATTGTGATAAGTTGTTGTTTTTTCTTGATCATGCTGTGGAATAGGAATTTCTAACATCTTCTAGACGACAAATCATAATCTCTACTCCTACTGCTGAACAATTGATTGACCAACTACTCTTTCATTCCTATAATTGATCCCTCTATGAGTCGTATAAATTGGTCATCTAAGGAAAGCCATAAAAAACTTAGATTAGATTTGAGTCTTCATTTGTGAATCTTTATGTCTTTTGCTTTTATTATTGTGTTTTGTTGTTTCTTATATCTGTTTAAGTGTGTTTCAGGTTTGTTAGTGTTTGTTATTTCAGGTGATGTCTTCTGTACTCTATCTTTCTACCTTAGCACATTGAGGATAATATCTCATTTTGGTTAGGGAGAGAGGGTAGTAGCTTTCAAAAAAAATAAAATTAACTAACTATGTTTTTCATTTCATAAAGCATGTGCGAAATTGTTGTTACTAGGATGGCACAGTAAAGGAGTTTTTTTGTTAAAGTGACTCTCGAGACGCATCTTAGTAACCATTCTTAACAAGGTCTATTATAATACTTTTTGAAATATTTAGGTTTACAAACTCTCACATTATTATCACTTAATTCTACTCATATACTCATTTAACATGTATTCTTAAACCTTAATTCTACACACACACTTTAACATATGAGTGTGGGTTGCATATTGGATTATTATATTATTTATGTTCTTTTATTAAATGTAACAACTAAGGGAAAAAGATAGTATATAATTTAAAAAAAAATAAAAAAACACAAAAAAAAGCAAAAAAAAAATGATGATAATAAAAATATACATAAGTTTGGTTTCGTAGCCTTCTTAACCTAAGCAATTAAGCCCAAAGGGGTGTTTTAACACCTAATACCCTAAAGTCAACTGACTTGGGAGCTATTGGTTCAACGCTTGTTACATGGGTTGAGGAGAAAAGCTTAAGGAAATTAAACATTGCACTATCTACATAACAGTATCTGCAACCCGAGTTACTAAGCTCGTAAAGGTGTTTCAACACCTCGTGCCCTAAGACCAACTAGTTTGGGAGTCATTAGCCGAAAGCTCATTACATAAGTTAAAGATGCATTGTGTTTTAAGTTACATGTATATATATTTAAACAAAATAAAAAAAAAATCACAACCCAAGAAAGTTAACCTTAAACGTTAGAACAAGAATTTTTTTTTCTTCCAAGTAAAGACCCATAACCATGTGTTAATATATTGAGCACAATAGAAAGGTTTATTAAATATCTTGTTTAAGAGGTATTGAGCAGATATATAAATTTAATAGGAGTTTGTTTATCTGGATAGATTAATGGAAGTTGAATGATGAATATCTTGCTTTGTGGAGTTTACAAATTATTTTTCTATTTTAATGCTTTGATTACTAGGGACTAGTAATA
>NW_011507661.1:0-1101 GCF_000495115.2 Populus euphratica | reverse complement strand
AAACTAAACAAAAAATAAATACAAAATAGATATAAAAGCTAAATTTATCTAAACTTTCAAACCCTAATCAAAGGAACTCTGATGCTTGGAGAAGGAAGATTATCAAATTATAATTACTGAAACTAGGGTTTTTATTTTTTCAATTGACTCATTTTTTCTTCTTTTTTTTAATTGATTTTTTTAATTTTATCAATTAATATTATAATTGATTGAGAATTAGATTTTATAATTTGTTTCGGTTTGTTTTTTTATTAAGTTATTCTGATCTTATGACTCGAGAATAGTACTTAATGGTTAACTCGAGTTGACTTAACTTATTTTTTGTTATTTTTTAATTAAAATTTTTATAAATTTTATCATTTAACGCTAGATCCATAAGGACGATTTAGAATCGAACTTTATAATTTATCTAACTTTTTTTTCTATGATGTTATTTCAATCTTAAAACCAAAATCAAAGTCGCATATTTGACAAGTTAAGCTGGATAAAATAAATTCATTTTTTTTATATAAGATTATTTTGATTTGATGACCTAGGTCATAGATTTAGTGGATTAACGCAAGTTATTTTTTTATATATTTTTTAATTTTTTTCTTAATCTCATACTTTAATATTGGGATAGTTAAGGATTAGAATTTGTAATTTGTTTTGAATTTTCTTTTAATGGGGTTATCTCGTTTTTATGATTCGAATTGCAAGTTTGACATGTTAACTCGAGTTATTTTTTAATTAAAATTTTTTATCCTTCAATATTGGATTGATTGAGAATTAAATTTTATAATTTAGTTTATTTTGCTTTTTATAAGGCTATAATGGTTTTATAATCTGGATCATGAATTTAACACATTATCCCGGGTAACTTGGATCAATTTTTATTTTAATATTAAAAAAAATATTATCTTAAAAATTTGTTTATTAAATATTATTCTTACGGGTTGTATGTGTTGTTTTTTAACCCATAAAGTCAATTGGCTTAAATCAAATAGAACTTAAAAGATTTTATTTTTTTTCTCACTAGAAAAAAAATATTATTAATATTTAAATAATTTTTTTATATTAAAAAAATTTACTTAACTTGCAGCATAGCATAAGTAAATTATC
>NW_011507659.1:359-1102 GCF_000495115.2 Populus euphratica | reverse complement strand
TCAAATGCTTTGCCATCCTTTTTCAACAACTCTTTGACATTTGAACAAAGCTTCTAATCACAGTCATGTGAACGCCTGGCCACTTTACTTTTGTCTCTTGCTCACCAGATTTCAAGGCACTCAAATGGACAACAGTGATCGTGTTTTGATTATATTTGCAGATTTCAACGTTGATGTCCCGTGACATTGTTCGAAACTACAAAAAAAATCTAGTATATGTCAAATTTAAAGATCGGAGAGGCTTCAAGTGCTGAAACTTGGCACTGTGCACCGGGAAGTTTTTGCATCAGTGCTTGCAGGAAATTCGTGTTATCGCATCTTCTTGCACAGGCATTTCTGCACATCCATTCTTACGTCTATATATATATATATATATATATATATTCTTTACAACTAATATACTGAGAAGAATTCAATGACTACCATGCCAGAATCAAAGTGTTGTGTGTGGTTCTGTACCATACCAGAATTAAAGTGTTGTGTATGGTACTACACCATGTGATGGTGGAACCATCATGTTTATTAAAAAGAGAAACAGTTGATCCCTTTAAAATTAAGTAGTTTGGGTACTGTAGCGGCAGAATTGAAAATAGAAGAGAGGAGAAGAAAATCAAGAGAGAAAAATAGAAGAGACAGCAGAGCAGCCTGCGTTCTTCATTCGATTTCCAGCTCGTTCACCGTTGGATCGGGCTGAGATTTTGACAGCAGCTTCTAGACACGTTGATCTTCATTCTGGACGGTTG
>NW_011507659.1:0-99 GCF_000495115.2 Populus euphratica | reverse complement strand
TTTCCACGTTAAAAATCTTGGTGTTGATTTTATGATTATTTGCATTATATTTGGTCATTGCTTGATTCTGTTATACTGCACAAAGAGGGAAAGAATTGG
>NW_011507670.1:889-1097 GCF_000495115.2 Populus euphratica | reverse complement strand
GATGATAGGGCTTTTATTAGAATAAAACAACATTATATTCTAATGTTTAAGGTCAACTTCCTTGAGTTGGGATTGTTATTTTTTTTATCTTTTTTTTTATATATACATATAACTTAAAACACAATACATCTTTAACCCATATAATAAGCTTGCAGCTAATGACTCCGAGACTAGTTGGTCTTAGGGCATTAGGTGTTGAGACACCACT
>NW_011507670.1:0-724 GCF_000495115.2 Populus euphratica | reverse complement strand
ACCCCTTCGGGCTTAATTGCTTAGGTTAGGGAGGCTACGAAACCAAATTTATCTATGTTTTTATTTAATTTTTTAATTATATTTATCATCTTTTTTTTCTTTTTTCTTTATTTATTACCTTTAAAAAAAGAACATAAATAATATAATAATCCAATATGCAACCCACAACTATATGTTAAAGTGTGTGTGTGAACATGAAGGTTTAAAAATACTTGTTAAATGAGTATATGAGCAGAAGCAATAGATAATAATACGAGAGTTTGTAAACCTAAATATTTCAAGAAGTATTATAATAGACCTTATTAAGAATGGTTACTAAGATGTGTCTCAAATGTCAGTTTAACAAAACAACTCTTTGACTCTACCATCTTAATAACAATGGTTTTGCAAATAAAAAATATAGCTAGTAAATTTTTTTTGTAAGTATCAACTACTACCCCTTCCCCCAACTAAAATGAAACATTATCCTAAATGTTCTAAGGTAGAAAGATACAGTATAGAAGATATCACCTGAAACAACGAACACTAACAAACTTGAAACACACTTAAACATATATAAGAAATAACAAAACAAAATAATAAAACACAAGGTTTCACAAGTAAAGGCTCAAATCCAATCTAAGCTTTTTACGACTGTCCTTAGTTGACTAATTTATGTGACTCTTAGAGGGATCAATTATAGATATGAAAGATTGTAGTTAGTTAATCAATTGTTCAATAGTAG
>NW_011507658.1:0-1102 GCF_000495115.2 Populus euphratica | reverse complement strand
TTATGAGATTAAATATCTTGATCTATATATGTCTTTTAATTTTTCTAGTTTTATTTTTGAGTTATCGTTTATGGTTTTTTCTTATTTATTAACAAATACAGTTCTTGATTTATTTGATTGTGTGTGTGTGTCTATATATATATATGATTTTTTTATTTTTATTTAGAATTTTTTAACTACAAAAACATGTTGAAATGATTGTGTATATAAAAGTTTGTTGAAAAAATATACATCTAAGATGTGGCGAAGTTCAAATCAAGTATCTAGTAGAAACTATAAGAGAAAGAGTTTTTATTACATTCCTCCTCGTGTACTATTATTCACTATAATAGTGATTGTTTTCTTTTTTTTTTAATTTTATTTTTTAATATTAGATTTATTGAAAATTAAATTTATAATTATTCAACGGAACAATGCTCTCTTTTTTTTTCTTCATTTTTTTTTTAATTTATCTTTTACGAGGTTAACATAGAATTATGTTTTGAACCACGAATTTAACAGGTTAACTCAGTTAACTTAGTTTTTTTTTTCCTTTTCAAATTGATTTTTTTTTTAATTTCATCATTCAACATTGGATTGATTGAGATGAAGCATTGAGAATGAAGCTTCGTGATTTATTTCGATTTACTTTTTATTAGGTTGTCTATATCTCACGACTCAGGCCACGGTTTTGATAAGTTAACTATAGTTGACTCAAGTTGTTTTTTGTATCTTTTTTTTTTAATTTCATCTTTTTAAAAACAAGTTAATTGAAAATTAAGCTTCATAATTTGTTTTAGTTTGTTTTTTATCGGGTCATCCTGGTCTCATGACCCGAGACACAACTTTGGCAGATAAACCCGAGTTGAATCTGGTTATTTTTTCAATTAGTTTTTTTCAACTTAATTATTCAACATTAAATTTATTAGAAATTAAATTTTATAATTAGTTTTGATTTGATTTTCACGTGATTATCATGATCTCATGATTTGATATCTAAATTAGCAAACTAACCCGAATAAATCCAATATATTAGCACCTTAATATTTATTAGAAAAGTTTCATCTTTAATATTTATTTTAACTTAAAGTATATTTTTATTTGTCATCAAGGTTATTTTTAG
>NW_011507660.1:0-1102 GCF_000495115.2 Populus euphratica | reverse complement strand
CATTTAAAGCCAAGTAATTGATTTTTATCAATTATTTTGTTATTATTGTATATGTTGTATTATAAGGGGTTTTATCTTTTAAATTATTGTGTGACAATGGTAATAATTAGGTGATAATAGATTATGTGCATTCTAGTTACAATTTTATGTATTTAGTGATTTGAGAAATAAAAGCAAATTTTTGCTTTCTTCTTGTATTTGATTTTGGTTTTTCTAGCTCCACAAATTATATGGTGAAAAACCCTTTTCAATCTTTATATTTGAATTAACAATATTTCTTGAACTTATCCTCTTAAAAATGCCATGAAATTGATGTCTAATTAGTTGCTGGTAAAACATTATTCAAAATTATTACAAGGTTAAGACTGTCAAATTGATAAAGAGTATAAAAAGCTAAATAGGTATGCATGAAAAAGAAAAAAAGAAAGAAAAGAATACTAGTTGCAAAAGAAGAATATAGAAAACCAAATGGAATTATAATGAACATAAAATGTTTGATAAAAGTAAAAAAAAATAAAAATAGCAATCTCGAACTTATTAGATTGTCATTTTTAATTTGGTAGTATTTTTGTTATTTTTCACTAGGAATTTTTTAGTCATTAAATAAAATGTAATGACAATCTTATAAATACTTTAACTTTTTTGTTGATTTTTTTTTATCATTATATAAAGTGTTATGAACTTATAAAGTTCAAGATATTTAACTTTTTTGTTGATTTTTTTTTTATCATTATATAAAGTGTTATGAACTTATAAAGTTCAAGATGTAAATTGTATTTTTTCAAAGAATGCTAACAAAGTAAAAAACAAAACAAAACTACAAGATGATCAAAGTAATTTTTTCAAATCTTAATTGTGATGACGAAAAGATTATGTTATAATCAAATATGAAAACATAGGGATTTAATAATAGTTTTTTTTAAAAGAAAATGATTAATAATTATGTAATTATTTTATATTAGTATCAATATTTTTGTAATGGTGTTTCCAATGTTAGTGTTTAAATGATATAAAATATGGTTTATAATGTATGTAAAAATTTAAAAATTTGATGAACAATGATACATGAAAATAGGGATGAGCATTTCTGGTTCGATTCGGT
>NW_011507699.1:0-1078 GCF_000495115.2 Populus euphratica | reverse complement strand
AATATTTTTTTTAAATTTATTAAAATAATAATAAAATCTTACAAATTAAAAATTAAAATGAGAATAAAATAAAAAAATTATTTTATAAATTATTTCAAATAAAATAAATAATAATCAAAATAATAGAGATTAAATCTAATAAATAAAAAAATTTAAAAGATGATAAAATTAAAATAATTATAATTATAATTTTATAAATTACTTCAAATAAAATAAGTAACAATCAAAAGAATAAAAATAAAATTTGATAGGTAAAAAAATTCAATTAAAAAATAATAAGAGAAAAACAAATAACAATCATAAAAATAAAAAATAATATTAATATAAAAATTAAATTCTAAGGGGTAAAATTGAAAAAAAAAGATTCAAAACAAAATATATAGCAATCAAAAGTTTGAGAACCAAATTTGTTATAATTATTAAATAATATGATATTTTTAAATTTTTTACAATTTCTGAAAAATATTTTTTGCCCAAGATAAATGAAAATATTTTTTTAAAAACCAAGTCAAATTTTTTTGACTGAAAAATATTTTCTATTGATCAATTTTTCTAATGATAAATAAAATAAAAAAATTTTAAAAATAATTTTAAAAAAATCACTTTTCATCAAATAAATAAAACCTTAATAAATTATATTTTTAACTATGGTTCAAGTGAAACCTTAGGCCTTAAGATTATTAAACTCAGTACATTCTAAGAACTTTATAGGTTGCTTTAAAAAACACATGATTCAGTGTTAACCTGGATTGAATTTTACTTTGAATATAATGAATATTGACTTGAGAAGAAAATTTGATTTATTTACCTAATTAAACCCGATAGAGTCAATATAAAACAAATTGTTTTTTATAAAAAAAAATATTGATTAAGAAATCAATAAATTAACTCAATAACTCAACATAATAACCTAATAATCTTAAATATTTTTTGAATTATAAGTTTGCATGTTATATACTAAATATAATTATGACAAATAACTATCTTAACTTAATAATTTAAATTATTAGTTAATATTCTAGAATATAATTTATATTATTTTATATTACATCTCTTTAAATAAAAGTTTTTTAAACTT
>NW_011507657.1:0-1103 GCF_000495115.2 Populus euphratica | reverse complement strand
TGACTTCTTCTTTTTTTATTTCTAAAAGGATGGATGACCCATCGTTTACTTTTTTCTAAAAAAAAACTATAAATGACATAACTTCTGTTTTTTATAGAATCTGATTACTGAAAAAATAGTCTTAAATTTTTTTTTGCTAAAAAAACTATTTTAACCTATTTTTAATTGAAAATACATTGAAAAACATACTTGTGGCCTCAAAAAACCAAGAAATAGCTCAAAAAAAAAATAAACGCGAGCCTAAAAATATTCTCATGATCATATTTATCTTCTTAGACAAGGAGAAGGAAAAAAGATATCTAGGTGAAATAATTTTGATGAAATGAAACCCATTGACATGGATCATTTTTTTTCTAAAATCATTGGTAATGATGATTTTTTCTTCATATTGGAATTTGACGAGTCACTCTCTCCTTAAAAAAAAAGACTTAAAAATAAGAGAAATAAAATTTGGTATTAAAATTGAATTTTTGACAACTAAAAAGATTGATTACCTGATAATTAAACAAATAAGGAATTAAAATGAACTTTGTAAATAAAATTCAAAGACCATGTATTCCAACTGCTCTTTTCAACTTGATTCTAGCTTTCAATCCAACACTTTCTTTCAAAAAAAGAAGCAATAGAGTGTTAATTCAAGCTTAAAAGAACTCAATTACAAATAAAATAGTTTAAGGATAATATTGAAATTTTATTAAAAAAATGATTATCCAATTCACTGTGATAAAAAAAAAACATCTCACTTCTTAGGGCTTTTTTTTTTAATTTCTTTCTTAGACTTACCTATAAGATGAGTGCTTGATATTATAGTGGTTTTTTCTCTCCCTCAACTACAAAAAAAAAAAAAAATTGTTTGGTTAGTCAAATAGTTCTTGCATCATCCAACCTAAGTTTTTTAGAAACTAAAATAATATATTTTTTATCTATAGAGACATGCTTTTCATTTATTTTGCATGTAAAAATCCTTCTCATAACATGCATGTATTTTTTAAACCAGCTTTTTAAAGTATTTTTTTAAATTTAGTTTCTTAATCAATAATCATAAAAGCTATTATAATACTAAATACACATAAAAAAATATTAAATATCTTAATATTTTGTTG
>NW_011507656.1:0-1104 GCF_000495115.2 Populus euphratica | reverse complement strand
TTAGTAAAATTATAATGAAATAAGAAATTATAATCTAAATAGAAAAGGAATCCAAATATACAAGGAAAATAAAAAAATCATAAAAAATAATTTTTTAACAAAAACCTTTTTATAAAAATTATGAGCTTTATAATATTTAGCTGGATCAAATTTTCAAGTCAAAAGTTATGTTTATTTTACTATATTATATGTTAGACTCTTTTAGAACTTTTCAAAATCTAAAAAATCTTAACAATTAAAAAAATAATATGATAAAAATAATTATATTAAAAATAATGAATAAAGTTCCTTATGTTAATACCCTATACATGCAAAAAATTCACCTTAAACTAAATTCAACCACTCCAAATAAATAGAAACTTCATATGTATCATTGTTGTTAGCTTAATCATAAAGTACATATATCAAATATTTTATCTTCAAAATTTAATTAATGGTGTATGCAAGTTGAAGACACATCTATGATCTAATATTATACTTCTTGTTGCTATGAAGTCTATTTGTAGTTCCTTCCCATATTTTTCTACTTCAAACTTGTTTTCCTCATCATCAACAACTCCCAATACTTTAAATTTTGTATGTAAATAAACTCCAAGATAATTTTTTATAATATTTATTAAAGACTTTTAAAAAATTACAGTGTCTACAATGTCACAGTTTATAAGATTTTCAGTTATGACTAAAAGATAACAACTTGTCATTGTCTTTTCCAATTTAACGTCAAAAGACTAAAATTGTTTTTTATCTCTTCCTTTAGCCATGTTGTCTTCAATATGATTAAATAACTTTAAAATTTTATTTTTACTAAAGTCTTCCAAATAGACAAGTGGTTGTCTAAGTGGATTCTCAGGAATAGGTATGGGGTTAGGTCAACCTCGAGGTAAGTCTCTAGATATGTTCCTTTTTTTTTATGATTCCTGTTTAAGCCTTTTATAAATCAATATATATATATATTAGTTATACGACTGCTTGCTCCAACCAATCCATTTCCCAAGAATATACTATTCTTGAGTCCTTCCAAAGTCCTAAATGGTCTCCACTCCTACATCGAAGGGTGAGTTTCTATCATCTATTTAATAGGCCAAGTTGTTCTAATACCAATTG
>NW_011507655.1:0-1106 GCF_000495115.2 Populus euphratica | reverse complement strand
AATAACAATAAAAAAATAATAACTAAATTGAATAAAAATTAAATAAAAAGATATCTTTATATTTTAATAACAAAAAAGGAAAGAAATCAGGGAAAAGAAGGAAAATAATTCGTTAGAGCCCAACCAATGCTTAGCTTTGCACATGCATGGTACAAGCAAAAAGATCATGACAAGATACTTTCAACATTGCTTTAAAAGATAGTGTTTGTACATGGAATGATATCGCACACCCAATTTTTTTATTACCATGTGTGTAGCACGTGTTAGTAAATTTTTTATAAAATAAAATTTATTTATCAAAAGATTAAATTGCTCCCAATCAATTTGTTAATAACTAAAAATATTGTTTGAAAATACAAAAAAAAAAAAAACTTAGATGCAAGTTTGATAAATTTCTCTTTTAAGAGTAATATCATCTTTAAATTGTGCTTTGAAAATATAAAAAAAAAATGAATTACCTGCTTATAAGCTTTTTAACAATTTTTTCTTGTAAAAATAATATAATCTTTACATTATGCCTAAAAAAATAAAAAAATATTGAATTGTCACTAATTAATTTTATAAAAAAAATTGCTTTCAGGGATAATATAATTTTTATATAATGCATTTAAAAAAAAGATTTAATTATTCCTGATCAATTCCATAATAACTAATGATACCTTTGAAAAAATCCATATTACTCTCAATAACAAATTCATTTATTTATTTTTATCAAAATAATAAAATAATAATTATACTATTACTATCAATAATAACACAGTGAATTCTCGATGCCAATATTGTTTTTAATATTTATGTGTTTGAATTAGACTTTCTTTAATCTGGAGGGCACAAACGGGAACATGTAGAGATCCGCAAGCAAAAAAGGAGAGCAAATGACTTAAACATACAGTCAAACAAAACAGAAAGAGAGCTGTGCGCAAGATGAACAACTTGCAATTAAAGCCAAAATAAATAAATATAAACACAAACAAAGCAGAACTTTGTTAGTTCTTTCCCTTCTTTTTATGAAAGCCGTGGAATCTATTAAAGCCAAAATTAATGTATATAATTGATTACAAACTGCAGACCAAAGATTATGGTATCTATTAATTAAAATTGCCTCA
>NW_011507653.1:0-1107 GCF_000495115.2 Populus euphratica | reverse complement strand
ATAAATTAACAAAACTAGATACTTGTAAAAATAAATATAAATTAAATATTAAAATTTTTGTTTAAGGTTATAATAATTTTATAAAAAATAAATTAAAATAATTTATAAAAATAAATTTAAAACCAATTGAACGATAGAGGATAAGAATGGAAAAATAATGGTGAAAAAAAAAAAGAGAACTGAAAAAAAAGATAAAAAATAAATAGTACTCAACTATTTCAGATGCAGTAAGGGAATCTCACATACAACTCAGACAAGAAAAAATGCCGACACGTGTTTTAATACTTAAGAGTCGTGTTTAATTAATCTCTTTACAACCAATCCCATTGCTGTCTTTAAAAAATTGTTGCATTTTCAATATATCATTTTGACTAGTTTTTACCTTCAAAACTAATAAAAATACACCACGTAATTTCATATATGTTTATAAAATCTTTTACTGAAAATAAAAAAAAGCCAATTTTACCCCAAAGCTTGCCAGCTATGGAATAACCTCCACGCAAAATTAGATTAAATCTCAGTTTATTAATCTCCCAGTAAGAGATGTTTTAAGTGTATAAAATCTGAGCATAATCGTGGGTAAGCCATGTGATGTATTCTTGTTAATTTTAATTTTTGATGGCGAGAAAACATATCGAGGATACAATAACTTTTTAAGAATTAGCAGGATGCAATCAAATATAAGAACACGTGGAGCTGTTTCTCTCTGCTCGAGCAGGGAGGTCCTGAGGTGTCTATGGAGTCAAGGGTGCACTATTCTGGTCCATCTAAAAAATTACCGAATCTTTTAGTTTGAATTTAAAATAAGTTTTGGGCATAAAAAGCCATACTCGAAATTGGTTTGTTTTAGTTTGATTTTTGAATTTTTTCCTCCTCCAATTCACCCAAAAACTGATATATTGTACTTGTTTTTTTTTTAAAAAAAAAACTTAAGATTAATTGGACTTAAACATTCATCCCCTCGATCTAATTAGACCAGTGTAATTAAACTAAGCTTGGTTAGCAGTTCAACCCAATGATCAAATATTACAGACTTGGTCTAAGTTAAATTTCTTGTCAAATTAGGTTGAGAGTTACTCAATTAAACTTTTTCATCTCAATTAAAAC
>NW_011500449.1:129213-153076 GCF_000495115.2 Populus euphratica | reverse complement strand
TCAATTAATAACCTCAATCTTGCACATCTAGCACGGTAAATTTTTATAATCGCATTCTGAGGTAGAGCGAGAAAATACTTTTTCAATTTTTCAAGATTAGTGTCCATTTTCAAATGAGAATTGGAAGAGAGATTTATAGAATTGCACAAATATATACACAGATATCAATTATTATGGGAAACTGAAAGAACCTACTTAAGTCACGGAGTACCGTTGTCCACCATTTGACCAGGGTGAGAGAAGCTAGCAAAAATCACTCAAAAAAAAACATAAAAATAATATGAAAGAAAAAAAATCAATCTTTATATACAGGATCACCCAATTCAATAGAGTCATTTTCAACTGAAAAATTGTCAAAGTAAACTTTCAAACGATGTCCATTTACCTTGAAAACATTCTCATTCTTTGAATTCTCGATATCACAAGCCCCATATGGATACACATGTTTCACAATAAAAGGACCGCTCCATCTTGATCTTAGTTTTCCAAGAAATAAATGTAGTCGAGAATTATAAAGTAAGACTTTTTGACCAACATTGAATGTTTTTCTCAGAATATTCTTATCATGAAACTCTTTGATTCTTGCTTTATGAAATCTTGAATTTTCATATGCATCATTTCTTATTTCCTCAAGCTCATTTATTTGTAATTTTCGCAGTTGACTAGCATCATCCAGATTTGAATTGAAAGCTTTAATAGCATAATAAGCTTTATGTTCAAGTTCCACAGGCAAGTGACAAGGTTTTTCATTGACTAGTCTATAAGTTGACATACCTAATGATATTTTATAAGCAGTTCGATAAGCCCAAAGTGCATCATTAAGTCTTAAAGACCAATCTTTCCTATTAGGGTTCACTATTTTCTCCAAAATATGTTTAATCTTCCTATTAGCAAGCTCTACTTGTCCACTTGTTTGAGGGTGATAAGGGGTGACAACTTTGTGTGTGATTCTATATTTCTTCATTAAAGATTTGAATGGCTTGTTGTAGAAATGTATTCCACCATCACTTATGATGGCTCGAGGGATTCCAAATAGATCCCAACTTTTGACAATTTTCACAAGACTTGCAGAATGCATGTGAGTCTTTGAACATGGTGGGCCAGTAAAATCCACTTTGTAAGATTTTTGCAGTTGTCTTTCTTGATGAGAAATGGCCCCCACATGCCTCAGAATGACAAAATTTAATGACACTACTTACCTCATTGTCAGGAATGCATCTTCGAAATATTTGATCAGGACAATATTTGAATAAATAAGGATCATCCCAATAAAAGTTCTTCACTTCGTTCAAAAACTTTCTTTTATCTTGGGTATTCCAATGAGCTGGCAATTGTCCTGAAACAAGAAAATTGACAATATTAGCAAACCAAGGCATTGTAGAGACAGAAAGTAAAGATTCATCAGGAAAGTAGTCATCGATTGGTGTGATGTCAGTTTTCGAATCTGTTGTCAATCTTGACAAGTGATCTGCGACAACATTTTCGCTGCCTTTCTTATCTTTGATTGTGATATCAAATTCTTGAAGTAATAAAATCCACCGCACCAATCTAGCCTTGGAATCTTTCTTAGAAAGAAGATATTTCAATGTTGCATGATCACTAAAAACAACAACAGGTGAGCCAACAAGATAAGATCTGAATTTTTCACATGCAAATACTACTGCAAGTAATTCTTTTTCAGTGGTGGTATAATTCATTTGAGCACTATTTAAAGTTTTACTTGCATAGTAAATTACATAAGGTTTCTTATCTTTTCTTTGTCCCAAAACAGCACCTACGGCATAATCACTAGCATCACACATTATTTCAAAAGGTAATGACCAATCGGGAGGTTGAATGATAGGAGCACACGTAAGCAAGTTTTTAAGTTTAACAAAGGCTTCTTCACAATGTTCAGTCCATTCAAAAATAGTATCCTTTGTTAGAAGGTTACTTAAAGGCTTAGATATTACACTAAAATCTTTGATGGACCTTCTATAAAAACCAGCATGTTCTAGGAATGATCTAATATCTTTAATAGATTTTGGTGTTGGCAATTTCGCAATTAACTCGATTTTAGATTTGTTAACCTCAATTCCTTTTGATAAAACACTATGACCAAGTACAATGCCGTTTGTTACCATAAAGTGATATTTTTCCCAATTCAGCACAAGATTCTTCTCTTCACACCTACTCAAAACCTTTTCTAAGTTAGTCAAACAATCATCAAATGAATCGCTAAAAATAGAAAAATCATCCATAAAAATCTTAAGAAAATGTTCAACCATATCACTAAATATACTAAGCATACATCTTTGGAACGTGGCTGGTGCATTACATAATCCAAAAGGCATCCTTCGATATGCAAAAGTACCAAATAGATATGTGAAAGCAGTCTTCTCTTGATCTTCCAATGCAATTTCAATTTGGTTGTATCCTGAATAGCCATCTAGGAAACAATAAAATTCATGACCTGCAACTCTTTCTAGGATTTGATCCATGAAAGGTAAAGGGAAATGATCTTTTCTAATCATTGAATTAAGTTTTCTATAGTAAATGCACATGCGCCAACCAGTAACAGTCCTAGTGGGAATTAAGTCATTGTTCTCATTTGTTATTACAGTGACTCCAGACTTCTTGGGTACAACTTGGGTAGGACTTACCCATTTGCTGTCAGAAATAGGATAAATGATTTCATTATTTAGAAGCTTAATGACTTCATTTTTCACTACTTCTTTCATATTAGGATTGAGTCTTCGTTGCATTTCCCTAGAGGGTTTAGCATTTTCCTCCAAATAAATTCACTATGTATAAATCAAAGGACCAATTCCTTTTATGTCAGCTATGGTATGACAGACATCCAGTCGTTTTGCACGACGCTTCTTTGCAAAAGTGCTTTTACCTGTTCCAGGCATGTGTGAAATGAAGTTAGAGGACTCACCTGATAATCGGACCTTTGCTTCAATCAACCAACGAATATCTTCAGGAATTCCATGATTCATTAATAATCTCAATCTTGCACATCTAGCACGGTAAATTTTTGTAATCGCATTCTGAGGCAGAGCGGGAAAATACTTTTTCAATTTTTCAAGATTAGTGTCCATTTTCAAATGAGAATTGGAAGAGAGATTCAAAGAATTGCACAAATATATACACAAATATCAGTTATTGTGGGAAACTGAAAGAACCGACTTAAGTCACGGAGTACCGTTATCCGCCATTTGACCGGGGTGAGAGAAACTAGCAAAAATCACTCAAAAAGAAACACAAAAAAGAAAATGTGAGAAAAACAAAATAATCAACCTTTATCTACAAGATCATTCAAACCAGCTGATTCATTTTCACTAGGAAAATTATCAAAGTAAGCTTTCAAACGATGTCCATTTTCCTTAAAATCATTGTCATTCATTGAATTCTCAATATCACAGGCCCCATAAGGATTGGTCCATCTTAATCTTAGCTCTTTAGGGAATGCATAGAGTTGAGAATCATAAAACAAAACTTTTTGACCAGTGTCAATTTTTTGACAATTTTCACAAGTTTTGCAGAATGCATGTGTGTCCTTGAACATGGTGGGCCAATAAAATCCATTTTGAAAGATTTTTGCAGCAGTCTTTTTTGACGAGAAATAACTTCCACATGCTTCAGAATGACAAAGTTTAATGACACTACTTACCTCATTGTCGGGAATGAATCTTTGAAATATTTGATCAGGACAATATTTGAATAAGTTAGGGTCATCACAATAAAAGCTCTTCACTTCGTTCAAAAACTTTTCTTTGTCTTGGGTACTCCAATCAGCTGGCAAATCTCCTAAAGCAAGAAAATTGATATTTTTATCATACCAAGGCATTGAACTAAGAGAAAGTAAGGATTTGTTAGGAAAGTAATCATCGATTGGTGTGATGTCAGATGTCGAATCTGTTGTCACTGTTGACAAAAGATTCGCATCAACATTTTCGGTGCTTGTTTCATTCGTGATTTCTTCCTCAGAATAAACCATTTGCAAATCTTCAGTTTCATCCAATTCATTTTTACTTAAAGTAGATTCAAGTTGATCATAAACTAATTCGTCAATATGATCTACTTCTTGTAAATCATTATCATCTCCAGGTTGCTTGCAAATGTTGAAAATATTCATCTCCAATGTCATGTTTCCAAATGATAGCTTCATCAGTCCATTCCTACAATTAATCAATGCATTAGAAGTTGCAAGAAATGGACGTCCTAAAATAACAGGAAATGAATTACATGCTTCAACAGGTTCTGTGTCCAAGACAATAAAATCCACAGGATAAATGAATTTATCGACTTGTACTAACACATCTTCAATTATTCCTCTAGGCACTTTTATAGATCTATCGGCAAGTAAAAGAGTTATAGAAGTTGGTTTTAACTCACCTAGATTGAGACTTTGAAAAACTGAATATGGAAGTAAATTCACACTAGCACCAAGATCAAGTAAGGCTCTTTCAATTTTATGCTCTCCAATAAAGCAAGAAATTGTAGGACAACCAGGGTCTTTATATTTCAAAGCATTATTGTTTTGAAGAATAGCACTTACTTGTTCGGCTAGAAAGGCTTTCTTTTTCACATTCAGTTTCCTCTTCACAGTGCATAGATCTTTCAAAAATTTAGCATAGGAAGGAACTTGTTTAATAACATCCAGCAAAGGTATATTGATTCTTACATGTTTGAAAGTTTTAAAAATTTCAAAGTTGTGATTGACTTTCCTTTATTTGGTCATGGCTTGAGGAAATGGAAGTACTGGCGGGGAATCAGTCGTTTCTTTGTAATTTTCTAATTCAACCCTTTCCTTACCCTTAAAGATTGACTCATCATCTTTCTTAGAAGGTTCAAGAGTGGGTTTTTCAATAACCTTACCACTACGCAGAGTAGTGACTAATTTGACTTGATCCATGTGTTGGCTTCCGGAATTACTTGCATTTGCATTGTATTGCCCCTTGGGATTTTGTTGTGGTTGAGATGGAAACTTATCTTTCTCTTGAAAACTAAGAGCAGATGTTAATTTTGCAAGAGTATCTTTAAAATCTGTCATGTTTTGAGCAAGTTGAGTATTGATTGTCTCTTGCTTTTCGATGAATGCATGCAATATTTCCTCAAGATTTCTTCTAGAAGGTGGAGCATAAGGAGGTGCATATCCATGAGAATTTTGGAAATTGTGGTGTGCTTGAAACTGTGGTTGTGAAGTTTGTGCATTGTTGTTCTCACTCTTCCAACTGAAATTTAGGTGATTTCTCCAACCAGGGTTGTATGTTTGCGAGTATGGGTTGTGGTTGGCCCTTTGGAAACTGTTTAAAGCATGGACTTGTTCATGGAGACATTCCTTAAAAGAAGGCAAGGTTGGGCAATCATTGGTTAAGTGTTCATTTGTTTCATAGATTTAACACACAATGTTTTCAACAGATTTCAATTGATCACTCTTTTTTAATTCTAGTGCCTCGACTTTTCTAGATAAAGATGCAAACTTGGCTTGGAGGGCATGATCTTCCCTATGGTTGTACATACCTCCACTAGATGTATGAGATTGAGTTTTACTCGGTGCCTCATAAGTACCCGTGGTGTCCCAATTTTGAGCATTTTCAGCTAACAAGTCTAAGTACTCCATTGCTTCATCAGGGTCTTTATCTTCAAAAGTTCCATTGCACATCAATTCAACCATTTATCTATCTCTAGGTGTTAACCCTTCATAAAAATATGAAACCAATCTCCATGTTTCAAAACCATGACGAGGGCAAGTATTTAGCAAGTCTCGATACCTATCCCAACATTGGTAAAATGTTTCTCCTGGTTTTTGAGTGAAAGTTGCGATTTGTCTTTTGAAAGAGTTTGTTGTGTGAGATGGGAAAAACTTCTTTAAAAACTGTTGTTGCATTTCATCCCAAGCATGAATGGATCCTAGTCTCAAATTTTGTAGCTATGTTTTAGCTTTATCTTTTAATGAAAAGGAAAAAGCTTTAATCTGATGGTGTTTATGCTACAATTTGAATCATTATATGTGTTGCAGACCTCCTCAAATTTCCTTAAATGCAAGTATGGATTTTCAATTCCAAGCCATGAAAAGAAGGTAAAAGTTGAATAATATCTGGCTTAAAATTAAAATGAGATGCATCAGGAGAAAAAATTATGCATGATGGTGCACTTATTCTTGTGGGATTCATGTGTCTCTAAGTGTTTTAGCACGGTTATTCTCATTACTCTCATTATGAAGTGATTGATTATCTTCTTCGGTCATATTTTCTGAAAATGATGATGATACCCTCAAAAGTCTACCACTTGATGTACGTGACCACACTCTCATACACGTATAGGAATAGAATAAAAGGAAGAAGAATACAAAAGAAGAAGAAATAAGAGAAAAGAAACAAAGTTATAAACAAGAAAAGAGAAAAGAGAAAATAAAATAACTACTATAATTTATACAAGAACTTACCTCCCCGGCAACGGCGCCAAAAACTGGACACGAAAAAAAGATTAATGTTTTTTCCCAAGTACAGGAGTGTCGAAGTAATAAATAACCTAGTAAGACCGGGGTCAAACCATAGAGAGGTTAATTGTACAAATTAGAAATGACAATTATAAACAACAACAATAGTAATAATAACAATAACAATAATAATAGCAGTAGTAGTAGTAGTAGTAGTAGTAGTAGTAGTAGTAGTAGTAGTAGTAGTAGTAGTAAAGAAAGCGGTGGAGAAGAAGAAGATGAGAACTTTGGGATGGAATATTAAGGTAAGGATTAAACAATGATAATAACAAATGTCCAGATTAGAGGTTCCACTAATGGTATGTCAAACAAGTATAGTATAAACTCTTATTATTCAATTGGAAACCACACACAAAGGAGGTTCCAATTTGATTATAAATTGTTAACTTGATTACATTAGTCATCTTATTCGATTAATGCTAATACTTGTAAATCTTGTCAAGCATTCATGATTATAACTTATGTTAACAACAAATGAAGTTCCTTTCATAGCTCAGGTGTTGGTTATACCATACAGTATGGGTTATGAGAGTGCCAAGTATTTGTTGTACCAAGTGTTATACAACATAAATCAAGATTAGTTATTTGACAAGCAAAGTATTAAAGAGTGAACAAGATAACAAATACAAAACATGTTAATATCAAACATTAAAGTCCGTATTAAGTTTACACTATACTTATTCTTACACCATTAGTGTAACCTTTTCACCTTGACATAATAAACTTAGCTAGACATAATAAAAGAAAGAAAAATAAATAAACAAAATAAGAACATAAATAAGATAAAAGTTAACTAAGTAAATGAAAGGAAATGAAAGGCATAAACTTGATATTAATGAAAGAAAAGCATAATCATTACAAAAAATACAAAGAGAGAAAGCAAGAGCATGATCTTGATCTGGAAACCAATATGCCTAAATGCATGGCAAATGCCTCATTTTATAGGCCAAAATTGGGAACTATTGATTTGATGACTAATTGATGAGTGGGTGACCAACTCTTGACTTGGTGACAATCCTTATCTTCTCTAGTCTGCCCAAAACGTCATTGATAACATCAAAATTGGAGCCACTTGAAAACATAAAAGTTGTAGGAAATTGTCGTAGATTTCTTGTGTAAAAAATTTAGGTCATTTAGACTTCTAGAACTCTAGATATGGGCCAAACACTGAACAGTACTCGAGTTGGAAGACAGATTCAGACTTTTTTGTTGTTGCTACAATTTGGACTTGAAAATGGCCTTTTTAGGTCTTGGGTTCCATATAAAAGTTATAAGCTTATGTCTTACCTTTCCATCCATATAAATTAGACCTAAATCTGAGATCTACAGCTCCAAATATGACCTAATTACCGAATAGTGTTCCGGTTTGGATTGCACCGGCATCTCTTTTCTAAGTTTGGTCATCTCTTTGTCCTTTCAATTTCAGTTCTTAAATTCATCAATCAATCCTTTCATTTATATGATATGCCTGCATTTAAAATGAACATTTACCATAAATTAAAGGTATTTTATATTATTAAATATATTATTATAAAACATGCTTTAGTTAAGGAGTTATTGATACTTCAAGTGCAAAATGATGACATAAAACCTTAATAAAAAAAATACACTTTTATGTACTAATCACATACCATTAGTGGATCCTCTAACATTGACATTTATTGTTATTATTGTTTAATCCTTACGTTAATCTTCCATCTTAAAGTTCTCAACAACTTTTTCTTTTTTTTCTTCCTTTTCTTCTTTACTACTACTACTATTACTACTACTATTTTTATTATTATTGTTACTATTGTTGTTGTTGTTGTATTATTGTTATTTATAATTTATATAATTAACCTTCCTGTGATTTGATCCCGGTTTTGCTGGGTTATTTATTACTTCGACACTCCTGCACTTGAGAGAAGACATTAATCTTTTGGTCGTGTCAAGTTTTTAGCGCCATTGTCGTGGAGGTAAGTTCTTGTATAAATTATAGTATTTATTTTATTTTCATTTTTCACTTTTCACTTTTCTTGTACATAATTTTATTTATTTTCTCTTGTTTCTTCTTTTTTTATTTTCTTCTTCTTTTTATTCTATTCCTACACGTGTGCGGCGTCGCGGCGATCATCCACCATCCATTTTTTTGATGGGATGTGGTGTATTTCTAGCAAGATATGAAGAGACAAGGAATTCTTGTCTCTTATCAGTGAAAACATTGAATGGGAGTCGCCACCTAGTATTCTGGTAACTAGGAACCCTAACTGGTCTTTAGAGATCGGGTACGGAGACTGGTTGCGTAAACGGAAGGTATTAGCACCCCGACTACGCCCTACCTAAGGTAGGCTGCATTGTTTTGTCTGATAAAATATGAAATCATGTTGTGGTATCTAATTATATGTGTATCTAAAACCAAAGAAACTTTTAAAATCAAGAATACGTGTTACGTATAACCTCATAATCCCTGATACTAAACAAAACAAAAAAAGTTTCTTGTTGTTTTTGATATTTTGACCAATGTTCTCTTGACTTTAATAAACTGGTTATTAAAGCCAAAATGCATGCTAAAATATTGTTTTTGATGTATGAAAAATACAATATGATTTTTTTTGTAGCTTTGAGACACTTGGCCGTATGCACAAAAACATTTTTTTTTTGTTGATTTTAAAAAAAAAAATTGATAAAAAAAAAACTCAGGTATTTTTAATACTGTATTTGTATTTTTTGTTTTTTGACAAAAAAAACATAGACCAATACTAAGCAAAAAAAGCATAAATAATAAAAAGAGAAAAATATAAAAATATAAAAAAGTAATTTTTTAAAATGGGCCGGACTCGGCCCAGATCAGTGGGTTGGGCCGGACCCGGCCCAAAACCAAATGGGTGGGTACTGTACAAATAGTGACTCGTGTACACTCCAGCTAAGTTTTAAAAAATGGGCCGGACTCGGCCCAGATTAGTGGGTTGGGCCGGACCCGGCCCAAAACCAAGTGGGTTGGTTACTGTACAGTAACCACCCCCCTCCTTCATTTGCTGCAGAATGTGAATTAATTCACGTTCTGCATGCTAATGTAGACCAAAAAAACAAAAAAGACAAGGCAACTGGAGATTACCTAGGATTGGTGTCGGGGCGGTGCTGCTGGCGGCGGAGACACGGTGGCCGGTGTTTTGGTGTGTTTTTCTTCTCTCTCTCTCCTCGGTTTTGCACAGTTTTCTCCTTCTTCTTCTCTCTCCCTCTCTTTTGTTTTTTTTTCTTTCTTCTCCTCTCCTCTCTCTCGTGTTTGGTTTCCTTCTCTCTTTCTTTTTCTCCCTCTCTTCGTATTTGCCTCCTCCTCTTTCTTTTTTTTTTACTTGCTGCCTCCCCTGCTTTTATAGGCAAAAAAACAGGGGAGGGGACGTGGCTGGGGCGGCCACTGTGCAGCTGCTCCTCCACCGTTCTTCGAGCACGTGGAAAGTGGGTTGTGTCGGCGTCTTTTTGAAGTTGAATTGTCGGTAAAAAGATCGGTGAAAACAGAGGAGAAAAACACATTTTCTTCCCCTGTTCTCTGGGTGTCCAGGGGAAGAAGATGATGGTACTGTTCAAAACGGCACCGTTTTGAGTTTTCTGTTTTTTGTTTTTTATAAATAGTGCATATGAACAGTGCATAAAACGACGTCGTTTTTCCCAAAACGTGTCGTTTCATTTAACTGAGATTTGGCGCCAAAATGCGTCAGATTCAAAATCAGGCCTTCAATTTGGGCATGTTTTCAAATTTGGTCCTTGGTTTTGGATTTCTTCAATTAAGTCCCTAATTGGCCATCAAACTTCAATATTTATGCAATTAAGTCCCTGATTTGACCAAATTAACTCTCAAAAATTATATTTTGACCCCAAAACTTTAATTTCTTCTAATAAAAGCCCAAATTAACTAAAAAATCAAATTTTCTTGCAATCAAAACATCCATAAATTCAATTAAACCTTTATTAAAATTTAATTGAATCCATAAACATTTTATTTTGGATTTTTCTTCCTAAAATTAATTTTCTTTGTCAACAAGGTTCTCATTAGTTAACAAAATACTGCCAAATTTAAATCTTTGTAATTGTAAACCTCCTCAACTAATTTTTGACCATTTTCTGAACATTTTGACATTTTTTTTTACTGTTATTATTTTTAAATTAGTTATTATTATTCTTATTTTTAATTATTTTTCATTTTCTTATTTTTCTATATATATATATATATATATATTTACGCGGGGATCCAAAAATGGGTTACAACAACGTGCATGAGAGTGTGGTCACATACATTAAGTGGTAGACTTTGTAGCGTATCCTTATCATGTTAAAAAAATATAGCCGAAGAAAATAATCAATCACTTCATAATGAGAATAATGACAATAATCGTGTTAGAACACTTAGAGACCACATGAATCCCACAAGAACAAGTGCACCATCATGCATAGTTTTTTCTCTTGATGCATCTCAATTTAATTTTAAGCCATGCATTATTCAACTTTTACCTTCTTTTCACGGCTTAGATTTAGAAAATCCATACATGTATTTAAGAGAATTTGAGGAGGTTTGTAACACCTATAATGACTTAAATTGTAGCATGAACACCAGAAAATTAAAGCTTTTTTCTTTTTCATTAAAAGATAAAGCTAAAATATGGCTATAAAATTTGAGACTAGGATCCATTCGTGTTTAGGACAAAATGCAACAACCGTTTTTAAAGAAGTTTTTCCTTTTTTACAAAACAAACTCTTTCAAAAGATAAATCACCACTTTCACTTAAAAACCACGATAAACATATTTCCAATGTTGTGATAGGTATCGAGACTTGCTTAATACTTGCCCTCATCATGGTTTTGAAACATGGAGATTGGTTTCATATTTTATGAAAGGTTAACACCTAGAGATAGGCAAATGGTTGAATTGATGTGCAATGAAACTTTTGAAGATAAAGACCCTAATGAAGCAATGAAGTACTTAGACTTGTTAGCTGAAAATGCTCAAAATTAGGACACCGCGAGTACTTATGAGGCACTTAGTAAAACTCAACCTCATGCATCTAGTGGGGATATGTAAAACCTTAGGAAAGATCATGACCTCTAAGCCAAGTTTGCATCTTTAGCTAGAAAAGTCGAGGCACTAGAATTGAAAAAGAGTAGTCAATTAAAATCTGTTGAAAACATTGTATGTCAAATATATGAAACAAGTGAACACTCAACCAATGATTGTCCAACCTTTCCTTATTTTAAGGAATATCTCTACGAATAAACTCATGCTTTAAACAGTTTCCAAAGGTCAAACCGCAACCCATACTCGCAAACATACAACCTTAGTTGGAGAAATTACCCAAATTTCAGTTGGAAGAGTGATAATAACAATGTACAAACTTCATAACCACCATTTCAAGCACACCATAATTTTCAAAATTCTCATAGATGTGCACCTCTTTATGCCCCACCTCCTAGAAGAAATCTTGAAGAAACATTGCATGCATTCATTGAAAAGCAAGAGACAATCAATACTCGCTTGCTTAAAACATGATATATTTTAAAGATACTCTTACAAAATTGACATCTACTCTTAGTTTTTAAGAGAAAAGTAAGTTTTCATCTCAATCACAACAAAATCCCAAGGGGCAATATAATGCAAATGCAAGTAGTTCTGGAAGCCAATACATAGATCAAGTCAAATCAATCACTACTCTTTATAGTGGTAAAGTTATTGAAAAACCCACTATTGAATCTTGTGAGAAAGATGATAAGCCAATCTTTGAAGGTAAGGAAGGGGTTGAATCTGAAAATTGCAAAGAAAAGTCATGATACCTTTGCTGGATGCTATTAAACAGGTTTTTTTATGTTAAATTTTTGAAAGATCTATGCACTATGAAGAGGAAACTAAATGTGAAAAAGAAAGCTTTTTTAGCCGAATAAGTAAGTGCTATTTTTCATAACAATAATGCTTTAAAATATAAAGACCCTGGTTATCCTACAATTTCTAGCTTTATTGGAGAACATAAAAATAAAAGAGCCTTACTTGATCTTGGAGCCAGTATAAATTTACTTTTATTTTTAGTTTTTTAGAGTCTCAAACTAGATGAGTTAAAACCATTTTCTGTAACTCTCTTACTTGTTGATAGATCTGTAAAAGTGTCTGAAGGAATAGTTGAAGATGTGTTAGTACAAGTCAATAAATTCATTTATCTTGTGGATTTTGTTGTCTTGGACACACAACCTGTTGAAGCATATAATTCATTTCCTGTTATTTTAGGACGTCTATTTTTACAACATCTAATGCATTGATTAATTATAGGAATAGACTGATGAAGCTATCATTTGGAAACATGACATTCAAGATGAATATTTTCAACATTTGCAAGCAACCTAGAGATGATAATGATTTACAAGAAGTAGATCATATTGAAGAATTAGTTTATGATCAACTTGAATCTACTTTAAGTAAAAATGAGTTTGATGAATCTAAAATTTTGAAAATAATTTATTCTCAAGAAGAAATCACGAACGAAAAATGCATTGAAAATGTTGATGCGGATGTTTTGTCAAAAGTGACAATAGATCACACCAATCGATGATTTTTTTCCTGATGAATCCTTACTTTCTCTTAGTCCAATGCTTTGGTATGATAAAAATCTCAATTTTCTTTCTTCAAGAGATTTGTCAGCTCATTAGAGTACCCAAGACAAAGGAAAGTTTTTGAACGAAGTGAAGAACTTTTATTGGGATGACCCATATTTATTCAAATATTATCCTAATCAAATATTTTGAAGATACATTCTCAATAATAAGGTAAGTAGTATCATTAAATTTTGTCATTCTAAGACATGTAGGGGCCCTTTCTCATAAAGAAAAACAACTGCAAAAATCTTACAAAGTGGATTTTACTGGCCCACCATGTTCAAGGACTCATATGCATTCTGCAAGACTTATGAAAATTATCAAAAGTTGGGATCTATTTCAAAACATCACATGATGCGTTTAAATCCTATTCTTGTCATTGAGATTTTTTACTATTGAGGTATAGATTTCATGAGTCCATTTCCTCCAAAAAGTTGGGATCTATTTCAAAACGTCACATGATGCCTTTAAACCCTATTATTGTCATTGAGATCTTTGACTGTTGGGGTATAGATTTCATGGGCCCATTCCCTCCATCCATTTGGTTTCTTGACATATTAGTCATAGTAGATTATGTTTCAAAATGGATAGAGGCAATTCCAAGTCAAAACAATGATCACAAAACAATGATAAAGTTTTTAAAAGAAAATATTTTGAGTCGATTTGGAATCCCTCGAGCCATGATAAGTGATGATGGAACACATTTCTGTAACAAGCCATCTGAGTCTTTAATAAAGAAACATGGAATCACACATAAAATTACCACCCCTTATCATCCTCAAACAAATGGACAAGTAGTGCTTGCTAATAGGGAGATCAAACATATTTTGGAGAAAAGAGTGAAACCTAATAGGAAAGACTGGTTTTTAAGACTTAATGATGCACTTTAGGCCTATTGAACTGCTTATAAAACATTATTAGGTATGTCACCTTATAGACTAGTCTATGGAAAACCTTGTCACTTGCCTGTGGAACTTGAACATAAAGCTTATTGGCTATTACAACTTTCAATTCAAATCTTGATGATGCTAGTTAACTGTGAAAATTACAAATAAATGAGCTTGAGGAAATAAGAAATGATGGATATGAAAATTTAAGAATTCATAGTGCAAGAATCAAAGAGTTTCATGATAAGAAAATACTGAGAAAAACATTCAATGTTGGTAAAAAAGTCTTGCTTTATAATTCTCATTATTTCCTGAAAAAACTAAGATTAAGATGGAGTGGTCCTTTTATTGTGAAACATGTGTATCCATACGGGGCCTGTGATATTGAGAATCCAAAGAATGACAATGTTTTCAAGGTAAATGGACATCATTTGAAAGCTTACTTGATAATTTTTCAGTTAAAATTGACTCTATTGAATTAGGTGATCCTATATATAAAGATTGATTTTGTTTCCTCACAATGTTTTTGTGTTTCTTTTTGAGTGATTTTTGCTAGTTTCTCTCACCCTGGTCAAATGACGGACAACGGTACTCCATGATTTAAGTCGGTTTTTTCAGTTTCCCAAAATAACTGATATATGTGTATATTTTTGTGCAATTCTTTGAATCTCTCTTCCAATTCTCATTTGAAAATGGACACTCATTTTGAAAAATTGAAAAAATATTTTCCTGCTCTGCCTCAGAATGCAATCACAAAAATTTACCGTGCTAGATGTGCAAGATTGAGGTTGTTAATGAATCATGAAATTCTTGAAGATATTCGTTGGTTGATTGAAGCAAATGTCCAATTATCAAGTGAGTCCTCTAATTCCTTCATTTCACACATGTCTGGAACAGGTAAAAGCAATTTTACAAAGAAACATCATGCAAACCGACTGAAAGTCTGTCATCAATGTGCCAGATAAACTTGTAATGCACAATGTCATTCTTTAGAAATGATATCTATAAACCGTGAAGATAAAATACAATTTATTAAGGATGGCTGAGTAAGGAGTCTTTAAATAATCTTTTATTAACTCTTGAGATGCATCCTAGTGGAGATGTGCATCGTACAATTCATGATTTATGGCCTCATTTTCATAAAGAACATGATCGACTTAGTCTTAAGAATCTGACTAAAAAAGACCATGTTTGCTAGTTTTTAAGAAAACTGGATGGGAAGCCTATCCCTGACCCATAAAGGGCGTTTAAGCTATTCTTGGATGTAAAACCAAGGGAAAATGTGAGTCACAATCATAACTGCCTATACATACACATGTTTTTTTAAAAATAAATAAATAAATAAATAAAATATCATCAAACATTGAAAAAGCATGAATGGAAAGGACATATGGACTCCATCATTGAGTTTTCACATGGTTATACATTCTTCAAATTTGCTAGTTATAGGCAGGTACTCCGTTTATTTTTTCTTTCTTTCTTTCCCTTTCGTTTTCTATTCTTTCCAAAGCTTGCTTGTGTTAGGCTCTTAAACCTTCATAGTAAGGTCTTTTCAAAGGATATTTATAGGGTTTTTCTAGTTTTTTTCCTCTTCTCTTTCCTTGATTTATAGGGGTATTTATAGGTTTTTTTTTATGGATTCACTCAAAGATTAATTAAAGCTTGGTCTTTTGATAAAAATGAGAGAATTATGGATAAACGCTAACAACTGAAAGCTCTATACTAGACTGATTTTTCAATGGTGGTTTTAGTTTTAGGGATATTTGGTGATTTTGTTAGACTTGAAGGATAAGGAGCTATTTCTAGCTTTTTAATTTTGAAAGGGGATTAAAGTAATTAATAAGAACCTTTTAAAAAGCTTTAAGTGTGAACACACCAAAAAAATATATGGTTTTTAAAAATCAGTTGTCATAGTCTAGGTTGACTTGGTCAACCAATTTTGAGGTTTAACAAAAGCAAATCTAATACAAACGTCATTAGAAACTACTTGAAGTTAGTAAATAAGATGTATACCTTTTGTTTGGATCCAAGCTTGTTTAAATTGAAAATCAGTAGTTTCATATTCATTTATTTAAAGATGTCAACTCAATCAGCTCAAATTTTAAAATTGTAATGATTGTTGATTATAAGCAAGATGTGGGAAACTTATATGGAAGAATTGGGATGTAAATGTCTAATTTAATAGAAATGGGATTGTAAATGAGATGTTCTTTCTTCATTTGCAAAAAATCTCATGTCATTTGGAGGTCTAGAACTCCACAATGAGCTCTTAAAAGGTGTTAACTCGATCATTCAAAACTACTAAGGAAATAGATGAACAGTGGGTAAACGATATGTTGTCTAGGTTGAATCCCTAGAAATCAGGGTTTTTAATTTGAGATCTGATAAATTTTATTTTAGTCTATATTCTTTCAGTTGCTTTTAATTGACTCTTAAACTTTTAATTTCATGCAATTTTGTTTCTGCCAAACTCAATCACCAACCCTAAAGTTTAATGTATTTTTCATCTTAGTTCTTGGTTTATGTTTTATGCATTTAGACCTTTAATTGACCATCAAACTTTTATGTTTCTTTAATTTGGCCGCTAATTTGGTCAATTTTAACTCTTGAAATCTCGCATCTTTTACACTTTGATCCTTAATTTTAAATTTATTTAATTAAACCCCTAATTGGCTATCAAACTTTAATTTTTTTCAAAATTAAGCTTATAATTTGACCAATTAAACTTTCTAAAGTTTAATTTTAGTCCCTAAACTTCAATTTCTTTCAATTAACACTCAAAATTGACTATAAAAAAAATTGATTTCCTTGTAATTAAGTCCTTAATAAAATTAATTAAGCTGTTTAAAAACCATATTGAATCCTTACTCATTCAAATTTGCATTTCTATACCTCAAATACAATTATTTTCACTGAATGAGTCTTTTATCAATTAGAATTAGGTCATTAATTTTATCAATCTTGTATATTCTAGTCCTCCAACCTTTTCACTTGTTATATCATTCACCACCAATTGGGGTGATCTTTTAAGTTTTTTTCATGTGTATCCTCTTGTATTTTGAATTTTATTTTTATTTTTTCCTTGACTTTTTTATGAAATAAAAAATAGGTAACAACAAAGCCCATCATTATAATAAAAGTTTTATAATCTTCTTTCATTTCATTTAGCAAAAAAAAAAAAATCATGTTTATATATAAACTAGAAACGTGGCCCGCGCTATGCCATAGGCTAATTTTTTTGTATAAAAAATATCAAAAAAGTTAAAATTTAAGAGTATTAAATTTTTTTACAAAGTTATACCTAAGAGTACTTGGTCTATTTGTTACTCCTGATCCAAAAGTTATATTTATAATATTAATAATAATATTAAATTTACAAGACTCAAGTTTAAGTGAGTTTGGTTGCAATATCAAACCTAAAGCCTTTGATATGAGTCTGGTTGCAAGGTTTTATTATAAAAGTGTGATAATTAAAAAGAAAAAAAATTTAATATTACAAAATAAAACTAAAAGAAAGATTAATTGAAAAGAAAAAAATAAAGCAAAGCATTATTTCGATGAATAGTGCTTTGCAATGAGGGGTACAGTAAAATCCCCTTATGAGATCACAATAATTTAATGACCAATAAAAAAAATAAATTATAAAGTCTAATTCTTAATCAAATCAATATTAAAAGATGAAATTGAAAGAAAAAAACTATTTAAGAAAAAGAAAAAAAATCTGAATCAACTGATTTAACCCGTCAAACTTAGGATTCGTGTCATGAAATTGGAAGAAAAAAGAGTGATGTCTTTTAATTGTAGTTAATTACAATTTTTAAAGATGAAATTGAAAGAAAAAAACTAATAAAGAAAAAGAAAACAAATCTGAATCAATTGTGTTAGCCCACCAAATCGAGTTAACTCGTTAAACCTGAGATTCGTGTCATGAGAGTGTGATAACTAAATAGAAAAAAATTAACATTAATAAAATAAAATGAACAAAAAAAATTAATTAAAAAGAAAAAAAACAAAGGAAAAAAACCTACAGGAAGAAAAAGAACTAATGAAGAAAAAGAAAAAAAACTGAATTAACTAGGTTAACCCGTCAAACCAGGTTAATCCGTCAAACTTGGGATTTGTGTTATGAAAGTTTGATAACTAAATAGAAATAAACTTAATAGTAACAAACTAAATTTAAAAAAATAATTAAAAAGAAAAAAAACAAAAATACTAAACATAAAAAATATTAATTTAGAAAAACAAACAAACAAAGAAAAAGCCTACATGAAGCAAAAAACTAATGAAGAAAAAGAAAAAAAAAATATGAATTAACTGGATTAATCCTTCAAACTATGTTAACCCGTCAAATCTAGAATTTGTGTCATGAAAGTTTAATAACTGAATAAGAAAAAAAATTATAGGTTAACCCAGAATTAGCTGGGTTAACCTGTCAAATCCAGAATCCGTGTTATGAAAATTTGATAACTAAATAGAAAAAATTTAACATTAACAAACTAAATTAAATGAAAAAATTAATTAAAAAGAAAAACCAGAAAAAAATCTGGGTTAACCCATCAAACTCGGAACCCGTATAATGAAAGTTTGATAATTAAATAGAAAAAAATTTAAAAATAACAAAAAAATTAAACAAAAAAATATTCATTAAAAAAACAAAGAAAACAAAACAGTTTTAAAAAACAAAGCGAAAGGCAAAAAAAACAAAGAAAAAAATAAAGAAAAAAAAAACAGTTAAAAGTTTCACGGTAGATTACACTCAAAAAAATTAATTAAAAAGAAAAATAAAAAAAATTCGAGTTAATCTATCAAACCCGAAACCTGTATCATAAAAATTTAATAACTAAATAAAAAAAATTAAACATTAATAAAATAATTAAACAAAAAAAATTCATTAAAAAAACAAAGAAAAGAAACAGCTTAAAAATAAAGAAAAAAATAAAAGGAAATAAAAAATAATTTTAAAAAATAAAGTAAAATAAAAAAATTCAGCATTTTATTATGAAATTACGTAATAAAACACTAGCAATTTTAGCTATTATTATAATATATAATCTTAATTTACGTCTATGGTGAGCTAAAGTAAATTTATAATAGTGAAAATTAAAATGTAAAATAAAAAACTTGCTGAGGAGAAATAGAAAAGGAATCCGAGAATAAATAAGGAAGAACAAAATGTAATAACACAAGGAAAAAATAAAAAAATGAAGGCAAAGAAAGAACAGAAATGGAAATTGATTATGGTCGCCATTGTTTGAAACGTTACCGTTTCGATGTCAATGGTTTGACCAAATACGCACCCTAGTCCCTCGTTTTTATTTCCACTTCCACATTTTTTACCAAAAAACAACCAGATCCTCCTTCTCCTCCTCCACTATCACAACCACCACCACCACGACGAAATCCAATGGCAAACCCAATAACAACAAAAATTCTATTCTCTCTCTTACTATGTCTCCTATTGGTATCCTCATCTCTCGCTAGCTCCGATGTTCCCTTCATCGTCGCTCACAAGAAAGCCACTCTCAGAAGCCTCAAATCTGGAGCTGAGCGCGTCTCCGTCTCTATCGATATTTACAACCAAGGATCCTCGTGAGTTCCGATATGTCTCTCTCAATCTAAGTAGATCTGAGATTTTAACTATTTGCATGCGTTCAATTATCGATGCTTTGTTTTTATTAGATCTCAAGTGGAATTTGAATTGGAGCTAATTTTAAATATTTCTAATTTAGGAAATCAATTGTAATTCAGAGATTTGGTTGCATGTGATGCAAAATTGTAGGGGTTTGAGTAGGGAGATGGGTTTTATTTTTATTAGCAGCGTGTTAATAGAGATTAAATCCATATGGGTTTAATAGATGTTTGTTGAGTCGTGGGTCTTTAGGGGTAGATGTTTTTATTTAATCCATTTGTAATTGAATTAAGTATGGATGTATTGATTTCTGTGTAGAAGATGAAAGCCGAAGTTGATAGCTATTCGTAACAACAAATTCTGAAACTTACAGGAAATTGCGTAATGGTCAGCCTCAAAGGTTAGAGTGTTGTATAATTGTGGAAGGGTTTAGGTTCAAATGATTATGGCTAGAGTGTTCCACATTTTAGGATGTTGATCGAAGTTAAATTTTGTTGAGTGATGTGAAATTTCATCGAGGATTAATAGCATGGAGTTTTAGATCATAGTGCTTCAACGAGATGGACACACTTAATGCGTATAAGCGTTGGTTGATTTTTAAAATGAGTTTAGGTTTGTGGGCGAAAATCAATTTGCTCTTGGACTTTAAGTTTTATGTATGGGATGGTGAGGTTTTAATCACATTGTAATTGATGGGTTAAATTTATGTTTAAGTTGCCTTTAATGATTCCTCTAAAATGCTGTGGTGGTCTCTAGTTTTCCCTTTAGCTATCCAGATGTTATTACTTTAATTCTTGATATATGTGATGAAATGATTGTTTGATATATGACAGGTTATAGTGTTCTCTTGTTTCACTCTGTTTTTGTTCTTTTCGGAGTGTCTTGTTCTTCAATGATTTCCTCACTCATCTTTTTAACAAAACGTTATTCATATAAAAATAAAGCGGAATGATTCCTGGACACATCAAGGAACCAAGGTAAACTAGTCCAGCGTCGATAAAAAGTTTCTGAGAGGAAATGTCAATTTTATTTTTTAAAAAGTTTGGTGCATATAAATGCGTGCAAATCTACATTCTTATGTACCTTGTGAGCAGTTATAATTGGAATTTAAATCCCTTCTGCTTTCAAAAATATGAATAGAATCTTCTGGCAATTGCTGTCCTGGCTGGAATGGATGGGAAAATATGTCTCAGGAATTATAAAGAAACTCTTCATAATAAATGGCTCAATTAGTCTCTGGAAACTTGCTTGATCAGTCGGATGACTTACTGATTGAGTTTATGGAACCGGTGCTTCTGATCAGTAATTAGAACCTTTATTCTTTATATCTGTATGTTCATAAATGGGCCAAGAGAATATATACGGTGATCCTTTTGCTTGGTTTTACATATCATTACAAATGCTCCTTTGCTTGTTGGTAGACAATGTAGTTATTTTCCACAAGAAAAAAAGTAGTTATTTTATTTGTTTCATTTTGCCAGCTGACTTTTAACGCATAACCCCAGTCCCCTTTCCCTGGCTGTAGGCAGGGTTCCCTCTTATCTGTTGTCTTGGTAGTTAATTTACTTCCTACTTAATTTGACCTTCATTAAATATAATTTGAGCATATATTTTGTTGCATCTGCTTAACAATGTCTTATTTGTAAATTTACAGGACAGCATATGATATAACTCTCACTGATGATAACTGGCCTAAAGATATATTTGATGTTGTCAGTGGCAATACTTCAAAGTCATGGGACAGGCTTGATGCGTGAGTTCCATCTTGCAATAATGACTGTCTATTTGAGCTTTATCATTCTTTAGTCACTGTTATATGTGGCCCTCTATATTTTTTGCAGTGGTGGTCTTCTGTCACACGCTTTTGAATTGGAGGGCAAAGTGAAAGGAATGTTTCACGGTTCTCCAGCAGTCATTACATTCCGTATCCCCACAAAGGCTGCCCTACAGGTTTGATGTTCATACAGTTTTCTATATTTTCTTTTCTTTGCCCACCATCTTGCGTTAAGTTTTCTATTTTCTGATGTCATAACAGGAGGCATATTCGACTCCCATCCTGCCTCTTGATGTCCTTGCAGAAAAACCTCCAGTGCAGAAGTTGGAGTTGGTAAGTTTGTTGTTGGAATCTCAAACAGACAAATTCATCTCTCTCTCTCTCTCTTTCTCTCTGCTGTTTACTGAAGCTTGTCTTTTTTCCTTGCTGTTTTATGGGATCACCTTTGGTCCGGCCAAAATTATGAAGGCAAAGGTATGAATCATCTTCTTATTCTCTCTATCACTATTGGTTAAGAGTTACTTATTAAACTGTGCTTCCTGGAACTCAAATTTGACCTTACAAGTAAAAAGGGTCAAAAGAACTAAGACCTCATCGTCCATTTTTTCAAGCATCCTTACCTCTCTTGACTCGGTGATCATGGAATTATAAACAGGAAAAAAATAAAATAAATGGCAATATTATTTGCTGATGTCCAAACTATGGTTATCATTTAAATGATTCTTTACAGTCCATTTTTTCTCCAAGTTTATATAGAGCAACTACTGTAACTGCTGCTACAACTCTCCATGGCGATATACTTATGTTTTCCTCAATATGCAATGATACTATTGTATTCCTAATGCAAGAATTTTTATATTTGCAGAAGCTTTTGGCTAAGTATGGGTCTCTAATTTCTGTGATCTCCATCGTGGTTCTGTTCATCTACCTGCTCGTAACCCCATCCAAATCCGGTGCTGCAAAAGCAAGCAAGAAGAGACGTTAAACAGAGAAACTGATCCATTAGCTTTGCCTGCAATTTAGATATTTCAGAGGCATGAGCACTGCTAGTTAAATGGTTTTCCGCCCTTAGAACTGAGAACATCTGTTGAGTACATTCGGTTTACATAGTTGTTAATGTGCAAGTGCTTGATGAATCAACCGATCCCCAATTGCTCACTATAAGAACTAATTTATCATCTTTGGCTGTGTACATTTTGATGATCATTTACTGTTTATCAATTTTGGAATTCAATATAACTCTTTGCCATGGATATCTTGAAATCTCATTTTGACGAGATATAGCATATTTGCCAGCTATGAAAATTTTGTTAGTAGGATTTATTACTAGTTTTAATAACATGATTCTTGACTGTTACTGTATGTGCTCTCAGGGTGGTGGTCGTGGGTTTTTACCGGTTTGAGTGTGTTATTGGAGATTTATCTGGAAAAAAAAGAAAGTAGGTTTTTTTTTCTATTAATTCTTAGTATCGTGCAACGTGGAGAGGTAGCAACTGATGTCGTAACCTGGTTCATGTATGGTTCTTTTAATTCTGTAGGATCTCATGTACATTATACATATATACACATGTGCATGCGCGCATACATACAAGATTTAATTCAGATTTTTATTATTGGCTTTTGTTGATCTATTTTTAAGCATTTTTTAGAGTAATAGCGGTCAAAATAAAGTATCAATAAAACATTATAGAGATTAAGGTTTTATGTATAATGGAAAAAGGGGGTTAAATTATATTTTAGTGATTATATTGATGTTTTAATATAATTGAATTTATATATTAGTATTGACATATACCCTGTATTATGATATAAAAAATAATAAATATATTTCTTTTATACAGAGTTGAAGCCTTTTTAATTTTAAAAATATATATACTTTTTTAAGATAAAACAATATAATGATTTTTAAAATTAAAATATATTTTTATACACAAAGTTTGTATTTATATTTATTATTATAGATCAATGCTCAAATAAAGAATAAATGATTTTTTTATTCTTTTTTAATTTAAAATAATTATTAACTAATTCTCTAACTTGTGAAGAAAAAGTATTCTAACTTTTTCACTATGTTTTTTTATTTGTTTTTTTTTATTTATTTTTTCTTTTTTTAATTCATTTTTTTTTCTCCGCCTTTTTTTCTGTTTCCCCCTTTTCTTTTTTTTGGGGTTTCCATATTTTTTTTCTAAGATTGTTTTTTTTTTGTATTTTTTTAAATTATCTTTGTTGATTTTTTTAATATTAAACTAGTTGAAAATTTAGTTTTATATATTTTTTTAAAACATTATGTATTGCTACAAAGTTTCTCGACATAATTTTTTTTCTCAAAATAATTTTTATCGATTTTTTTTTCATATTGAGCTGTTTGAGAATGTTACTTTGAAGTTTTTTTTAAAAAAAAACACTGTAGATTATTGTAATGTTTCCTCACATGATTTTTATTTTACTACAGTATTTCCCTAAATATTTTTTTTTCA
>NW_011500449.1:128657-129179 GCF_000495115.2 Populus euphratica | reverse complement strand
TTCCCTACATATTTTTTTTTCAAAATTATCTTTATTATTTTTTTTAATATTGAGCTGACTGAGATTTAGTTTTAATTTTCTCCACATGTTTTTTTTCTTTTTTTCCCCAAAATTTTCGTATTCTTCTTCTTTTTTTTTAAATCTTTTTTTTTTTTCAGAATTATTTTTTTAATTTTATTTTTTCAATATGGAACTGGTTGAGAATTTAACTTTGTAATTTTTTATTTTAAAAACACTATAAATTAATATAGTGTTTCTCTATATAGTTTTTTTTTTTTTTTCAAAATTATCTGTCAATTTTATTTTTTTCATATTAAACTAGTTAAAAATTGAGCTTCATAGTTTTTTTTAAAAAAACAGTGTGGATTGCTACAATATTTCTCCACATGATTTTTTTTGTTATAATTTTTTTTAAAATTATCTTTATCGATTTTATTATTTTTAATATTAAACTAGTTTAGAATTATAATGGTAGATTTTATCATAAAATACTATATAGATTGTTATAGTATTTCCCTACAT
>NW_011500449.1:118127-128597 GCF_000495115.2 Populus euphratica | reverse complement strand
TTCCCTACATAGTATTTTTTTCTTTTGTTTTTTATTATGATTTTTTTTAAAATTTTCTTTATTAATTCTATTTTTTTAATATTAAGCTGATTAAAAATTTAAATTTATAATTTTTTCCTTAAAAATATTATAAATTATGATAATTTTTTTTCATATAATTTTTTTCTACTAAATTACAACAATGTACAAGCATATTATATGCCAAAAGTCCATAGCATCACATGGACATGACATTTAGTCATACAACTAAAAGGTATGGACAAACAAACTTGTTCGAATGCTTACTTAATAAAATAAAAAAAAACTCAAATACTTACCTTAATAAAAACAAAAAAAAGTAGTGAACAAGGTTAATATATTATTTCAATCATTTGATATCATAATTATTTTGTGCCTTCACTAACATGTGGCGTTAGGTTTGAGCCGGAGCGTGGATATTATTTTTTGTCATGTAATAGCAGACAAGTTGCTTGTCACATAATTTTTTTTTTTTAAAAAGGTTTTCCACCTCTCAAACATACAATAAATAAATAAATAAATAAATAAATATATATATATATATATATATAGGGTCCGCCTCAACCCCACGTGTCTGGATTTGTTGTATAGGCTTGGTGGCCAATTTTGATGGGCTTTTTTGTTTGTGGATATTTATATTTTTTTTTTACATTTAATTATTTAATTTTTATTATTAATTTTGGATTGATTATAAATATATTATTGTATTTTTTGTCATATAATAAAATAAAAAAATAATTTAACTTAATAAGCTTTGAGTCATGAATTTAACACATGTTATTTTTTTGTATCTTTTTTTTTTAAGGATATACCCAACTCCTAAAAAATCTAAATATATATTTTTTTTTATATTCTCAAAAGTTTAGATCCAACCCGTGGCCAATAGTAGAATCTATCTGGGATGTCGTTCAAAACTGTTATGCTAGAGCCGAGACAAGACTGAATTTATAAAAAAGTATGGTGATTTGGATGAATAAATAATAGATGGCATGCATAGCAACGAAGTCGTTGTAGTATAGTGGTAAGTATTCCCGCCTGTCACGCGGGTGACCCGGGTTCGATCCCCGGCAACGGCGTTTATGTTTTCAGAATGCAATTGTTTTTGTTATCCAGGTGACTGACGGATTGACCTTGCTGAAGTACCTGAACATAAGAGTAGTGGCCTCCATATCAGCGTAAGAGAGCTAAACGGTTTCACCCGTTGATTTCTCAGCTTTAAGTAATTCTTCCGATTTCATTGAACAATTTCGCTCTGGTTCCATTGACCTCTGGAAGATTTCATAATCTAATAATGTCCTCTGCCGATCATTCTATAATTCTCCTTCACTACGATATCTGTCATGAAATTGCAAAGAGTACTGGCATGTCCAGACACGTAGTAAACATTCTTGCCATGCAACCTTACAGAGCTCTGTGTATCATTAATATCAGCGCACTTCCCTTGGCATAATCTGCCAGGCGCCCTGGGTACACAGTTTATGCCGGCTTGTAGCAATTTGCTTTACCTTGTGAAGGATAAATGGCGGTCACTACAGAAAGCTGCATGAGCAACAGATAGATAAAGGGGTTCTAGTAGCTGGATCTGCTGTTGTGTACAGATTGCAGGCGAATGTCTTCCTCAGCTGTTCATTTGGATCAGCACGTGCTTTGAAGGCCCTCCTGTACAGAGACTCAAATCCACCTGCTTTAGCTTCAGGCCGGTTCATCTTGCGCCGTGCAGCTCCGGGAACTGATGAATTCAAGATGATCGTGATGTTGACAGTAAAAAGTTGATTTCTCAAGTTTCTCAAATCTAAATCATCAAAAACATGAAGTTGTGCCAAATGTTGTGAGCCATGGTCTCTGCCTTGGTACCCCTACAATGGATTGTTTACTGCTGCTACTTGATGATTTTTTTTAAAAAAAAATAATGTAAATGTTCGAACTAATTAATTTTAAAACTAATATTATAAATTTTAAAATTAATAATTATATAAATTTTTAATAATTCTAAAATTCATAAATTTTAAATTAATAATTTTTAAAAAATAAATCTAAAATCCCAGTGGTTAAACTGATTTGTTATACAAACAAACAGGACCAGCTAACCTTCAAATCAAGACCGTTCAGTATGTTTATTTGTCAATATTATCCAACGAACGAGAAAAAGAGATCGTCAACTTACAGAAAGACAGCCCTCACAATATTACAATCCCATTAAGAATAAAAAATAAATAAAAATCCCCCTCATCTTCAAGCTTTGCAATCTTCCTGTCTTAACAAAAACAACAGAAACCCTTCCATCCATCTATCGATCCATCTTCTCTTCAATCTTGAAGAGCCCCAAAAGATAGTCATGAGTTACCAGAGAGCCCCTCATGATCCCTGCTCTCCTCCAGGTAATCAACCTCTCTTTTCCCCCCTTCTATTTTGAATTTAGAATCTGATTGATTTTGAACTGACAGGGTACTCATCACCTTACCCGCCTCCAGGGTACCCGCCATCAGCGCCTCCCCCACCACCATACGAAGGGTACCCACCACCACCTCCACACGAAGGGTACCCACCACCACCACCTCCAGGGTATCCAGGATACCCACCACCGGCGCCACCACCTCCAGGATATCCAGGATCCCCCCCACCGGGGCCACCACGTGGGTACCAAGGGTATTTCGCTGAAGGGTATCCAACGCCTCCAGGTCCGCCACAGTACCAGCAGTGTTGTCATTATGAACATCACCCTTACCAGGATAATTATGGTGGTTGCTCCTCGTTCTTACGTGGATGGTATGCGCTTTTTTTTTAATCTCTGTTTCTCATGTCTCTTGTTGATAATCTTATGGTAGTTGGGTTTTTATTGGATGCGGTCGTTATAATGTTGATGTTTTTATCTAATATAAAGGGATGGTTTACTTATTTATTTTTGTGAGATCTTGGTCTTGAATTTTGTTTAATGTTATGGGATTCAAGTCAATGATGGAGTTTTAAATGTTTAGAACCAGTAGATAGTTCCATCTTAGAAACTTGTCCTATCTTATCAGTTTCATTTTGGATCAGTCGAGGCAACAACTAATTCCGTCTTAGATTATCGTCCAATCTAATACTGTCTGTAATGAATTGCACTTGACTGGTTGCGGGTTTTCTTTAACAATATGAGGTGGTCAGATGGTGTTGAATCGGCAATTATATATGTAGGATTGGTTGGGCATCTAATCCTCAGGCGACCAGGAAGATATTTTTATCTAACTACTTCGTGAAAACCTAACTATTGCATGACTAGGGCACATATACTTATTTAGTCAATCTTTCTCTTGCATCCATACTTTACTAAACATGCATGCAGATCCGTGTCACAGCGAAACTGTTAGAATACAACGTTTGAAATATTTGCTCAGCTTATAACAGCAATATGCATCTAGTGCTTTTTAATGGCTGTGCCAAATCTCTGGCCAGTACGTTACTTACTAAGGCTTGTAAAAGAATAGAGCACAATAGAACTGCCCATGCACCTAACAAAGGTTGGTAACTAAGCAATGGAAGGGTCTTGAATAAGCCTTGTAAATCCTTAAAAACCTGCTGTGGTTGATCGAATATCATACTATAACTTAATGGATTGAGAGCCCATAACTGAACAAGCTAACTTGAAATTTATGAAGTACGACTAGGAAACTTGCGTCCTACTCGATATCTGTAATCTTGGTAAAATTGGTGCTAGATCAGCTAGAGGCTTTTGATATCTGGTGTTCATTGGTAAGTGTTTAGTTCGAACTCTGGTAGGATCCGATTGTCTTGTCACCTTGTGGCAATTAACTCTGCGAGATGGGAACTCTAGGACTTCTCTTTCTTTTGGGTTTTATTAGGCGATTCATTATTTAAATTATAAGAGATCCCCCCCCACCCCCCAGGCGGCTGGTGTCAGCAAAGTGAAAGGTATGAAACCTTGGAGCTTTAATCAGTAGCATCCTTGTTAACTGGAGGTCCAAAGAGAATATCAATTTGGATTTTCGTTTTGCTCTTCTTTATAGAAACATGCATGCATACACATACATCGGATGACATTAAACATGATGGTTAAGTATCTATAATCTTATTGGAGCACCAGGATAATTTACTTCATTATCATAGCTCACAAATTATGTCGAACAAGATCCTAAACAATTGTCTGACATACAACAGTGGACAGCCATATACATCTAGCAGTTTTTATTGTCTAGAATTAGCCTCTTACTTGTACCATTCCTATGAAGGTCCTGACACGGCATTGAAAAGAAGGGTCTATGCTCATCACAAAAATTGGCAGTTGTTGTAAAGAAAACAAAAGATTTTGATTAAGCTCTGTAGATCAGAAAAGACCTGACTAGGTCAATGGATTAATATATTTCTTACACTTGTAGCATTCAGTGCTTGGAATTCAGAACTCAACAAGTTATCTGACAGATCGACAACTGACTGTTACTTCAGTCATAGTCAATGTCTACAAGTTCTGGATCCCCAGGATAAACAGGAGCTTTTTGATACCTTGTGATCATTGTCTTTGATGTTTCTCTCTTGTGGACATCAGTATATGTCTTCTCTGTGTTTGATATTAAATCTTTGGTTTCATATCCTGTGGCCTTGAACAGCTTTCCATGCTGCAAATGCATATAGTTTTGTCATTTGGTTAGCAATCTGGCATGCTGTCGCTCAATGATTTGCATTATAAATGAGGGAGCACTTGATACTTCTTTGTTGTTCTGAATGCTTCCGGTCTCTTAGCTATTGGTATTTTGGAAATTGGATTGGTAAATCCGTAGTTACTTCACCTTGCAATGTTCTGATCATGGTATCTATTTGATTTTGTGTATGGACTTCATTTAATGAATGCCACCTTTTTTTCTTAATTATTGATGTGATAATGATGGTTATTTATTCTAAATGTGCAGTTTGGCCGCACTTTGTTGCTGTTGTGTGTTGGAGGAGTGCTGCTTCTAAAATCTGGTTGCTTCATTAATTTTCAAATGATGTATATGGGGTCTGGTAATTCTGGTTTTGCGTTGTGGTTGTTGAGAGATTCTGTATTTGTATGGGTTTCTATGCACATATAATTTAATAGTCATTTCCTCCAAATTGGAAACAATATGAATATGCTTCAATGCTATGATTTCATTGATCTTCTTGACTTTAATGCGGCATCCTAGATAAAGTTCTCTGGCAAAGCTTACTCCTGTGCTGAAGGCTTCTAGCAAAGCATTTCTTTCTTTTCTTTTGCGTCAGCAAGGAAAGCTTCATATTTACTCTGCAAGCTGATGTCAGTGACTTCATGACTTTGAAGGATCGTGGAAGGTGGAAAAGGTCTCCATTAAGTAAAAAATAAAGGTTGTAAGCTAATGGTCATAGCAAAGAACCCACAAAAGATACCTGCATGAAGTTTTCAGGAAACTTCTTTGGAGGGAAAGCATAAGTTGAGACACCTTCAACTGCAGTCGAGGAGTTGCGCAATATGAAATTGGGTACAGCTTGTTATCATCTGCTAGAAGCCAATGATTCATTAATAGACTGACGTTGACTGCCGTTTAAGATTTCTCAGCGCTTCTGCTATGCTACTTAGGGTCCGTTTTGTGGTGTAGATGGTGTTTTGCTATAACGGTCGTTTTAAAAATGTTTGGTTAATTAATATATATTATAATTTTATATTTATTTTACTAAAAACTCTTAATTTGTGTTTTTTTAATTTATTTTTTTAAACCCCTACCACAAACACAAGTATTTGAGAATATAGTAGTTTCTATTTTTAAGTGTATTTTATTTGATAAAATATTAAACTAATGTATTTTTAGTGTTATTTATAGTTTTGATGTTAAAAATAAAATTAAAAAAATTATGTTAATATATTTTCATGCATGATATCAAACAAACACTTGAAGTTGGTGTATTTTTAGTCTTTAAGCTTCGCCAAACCTAGAATTTTTTTTATCTGAAGAACTTCCATTCATGCGTGATACTAACAAGCTGAAATCCTAGCATAGAGCATCCTAACAAGGAATTCAAGTCAAGTAAAATCCAGTTTATGTTCTGAGTTATGGGTTTGACCTCTTCACGAAATCTCCGACAAGTTAATTAAATGTGACCACCAACCGGGTCAGCTCTTAACCTTGTCCGATATGAAACCTGACCCAAACCCCATTTACACAGAATGAGATTTTTACAACATTGATGCATGGGACCGTGTGATAATAATTGTAGTAGGTTTAGTTAAAGAATCGAGCTGAACTCTTCTGCCCGTACTCTATAGGAGTTCGGAGTTCCATTATCTTCAGTCTTGTGAATATCTGCTTAGAAGGAAGGTAGGCAAACTCGTACTTGAGAATCCAATTCCTGCTGGAACTGGCTGATCATGCAAATACTTGCACAGTTACATATATAAAAACATGAAGTACAAAGTAGCAATCTCTTACAAATTTATAAAAAAAATAGTCGCATGCCACCGGAACATCAGTAGGCTAAAAAATCCATAAAATCAGCTGCCTAAACAAAGTACAACTACTTAATAACAGTGAAATACTGGGCAGGGCCTCAAAAACACACCCCTGGTTCACCTATAAAGTCCAAACGAACTCTGGTGCATCTTCCCTTCGCCCCGCCAATGTCCGATATAGGAACATCTTCTCTACCTTTTGCCTATCATCAGCACTAACATCCATCTGATCATTTTCATTAATGATCTCCACATTGAGCCTTGGCATCTTCTTCGCAAGGGACTTGCAGCCTCCAAGGGTAACTTCGCATGATGACATCCAAAGGGATCGCATTGTTTCATACTTTCCCACGTCCATTAAAAGCGCTGCATTACCAAAAGGGCAGTCCCTTATCTCTAGCTTGCGAAGCTTTTTGCAACCATTCAACAGATATTGCATTCCCTTGTCAGTGTCCCCAGCAAATGCAATAGAAAGCATTTCAAGCTGCTCGGCATACATTCCAATGTAGAGGAAAACTTTATCAGTCAGCAGGCCAGCCATTGACAAGCGCCTGAGACCCTTGCATGAATGAACAATAGCCCCAAAACCTTCATCCAATGGCTGATTGGTCACAGCGTCTGGTTTTGTGGGGTCAAGGATGCACAACCGGAAGCGGGTAAAGTTGGGGCAGTTCTTAGCTACAGTAATGAGGGCTGCATTGGTCATCTGCTGACAGAAGTATAGAATTGAGTGGAGCTTACGGCAACCACTAGAAAGAGCGACCAAGCCCACTTCTGTCACAGCTGCATTCCCAACGTATGGATCAGAAGGAAAGACCCTTATTTCCTGCAAATCCTTGCAAGTGGAAGCAACAACTTCTAGTCCTTGGTCTCCAATGCAGTCCAGTATCTACAGATATAGCATAAACCACTAAAAGTCATCATGAGAACAAGTAAACTTGTGAGTTCCTAAAAACAGGTAAACAGGCATACCCATAAGCGCTGGAGTTTCATGCAGTGGCGAATTAGCTTTATGAGCTCAGCACCATGAATTCCTGGAGCATAACTTAAGTTCAAGGAAGTCAAGTTCGGGCAGATTAAGTGAAAAGCTGGTAGGCAGTGGGGAGCAACCTCCAGAAATCCTGACAAACTCTTGACTGACATACACTTTTGAATAGCCATCACTAATTTATTATAGGTCTCAGAATCTGGATCATTTACATAAGACCCTACACCCAAGTCCACTAAATGAGGTGCTCGGATCAATATTTTTTGAAGTACATCAAGTGGTACTGCATGATTTAACCTCAAACTCCTCAGATTAGGAGATCTTGCTATAAGTCTCTCAAGTGCTGCTACATTGACCTCTCCTTTGAGACATGCAAAATTAAGTGATACAAGAGATGTACAGGTATCAGGAAAGCAGCTAAGCCAATGGCCTCTATGATCTTCAACATCGTTTTCTTGCAGGTCCAGCTCCCTAAGAAACCTGGGTCGAAGAAAGACATTCAAAGTAGTTAGAACATAGCCAATTATCTCCTGAAACCCCTCACGTCATTTCCTTCTATTCATATTAAGTCAACGAAATGATTATTGCTCCTTGTTTAGTCGGCATTGTATCTTTCAGAGGCTTTTAAAGAGATCAAATTGGATACCAATTTTCACAAATAATTGAAGCCTCAAACGCGAAACAACCATCTGGACTAACAATGAACGCCACTTAAGACTCAATTGGGAATTAGAAAGAGACTTCAGAAATCATAAAGGGAGGTTTTTCGTTTTTTTTCCTTTTTTTTTGGAACGAGGGGCCAATGCAGTAAAATTTACAAATAGCAACACCAACACCACATAAATGCCTACAGAACATTATAAATAACAAGTATAGAGCCGAATCACATGCCCTTCAAGAAATGCCTACACAACATTATAAATAACAAGAAGTATAGAGCCGAATCACATGCCCTTCAAGATCTAAAAAACAAAAGAATCATCAAATCTTCCAACACTTTTCACCGTACAGTTACACCAAACTACATCCACCACTCCATCATAGATTCCTAAGCCTTTTAGGTTGTAATTTTACTCTATATTCAGTAACTGGCAAGCAGATTCAAGCATTAATTGCTTAATAACCATATATCCACCGTCAATTTGACAGCCACAGAACCCCATGCAATGCAAACCAAAACCCGTACTGCAAAACAAATCCCAAATCTAAAAATACTAGTCTCAATATTACTTCTCTCTAGTCAAATCAAAGGCATTCCAAAACCAAATTGCTAGTAAGAACCCAAACAGACTTGACACTAGCACTAGTATTCAAATATTAACAACCACCATGGCCAGAACAGAGCTAGCACTTGCATTAGTACTCCACAAATAGCAACCACCAAAACTATGTTAAGAAGCCTAGTTTTCTTGTATCACGCTTAAAAAAATTATAAATGAAAAATCAGCAGTAACAGCAAAATACAAGCCAGATGGGTAATCAAACAAGACAGAAACAAAAACCCACAAAGCAAAGCATTTCTTACCTACAATTAGAAGCAATAGCAGCAAGGCCATCAGTGCTGAAGCCTTCACAACTAACAAGAACCAAGGACTTGAAATTGGCAAAAGACCTTGAAATCAGCTCCAAGCACTCATCGGATATTATCATCCTCTTCAACTTGAGCTCCTCTAACCCCATATTATTCCTTGCAAAAGCTTCAATCCATGGATAAACAAAGCCTCCCCAATCATGTGGAACCAAATTAAAATCAGCAAAATGAGGCTTTCCCTTCAAAGTAATAGATTTTAAACCAGGAAACCTCTCAATCACTCTCTGAGGACTAATTGCATAACAATTGCCTACAAAAACCTTCTGCCTGCTACTACTTTCGATCTTGTACCATGGTTTACATACTTGGGACACTGAGTTCCTGTCTCTTTGTGATGTTACAAAATCGAAAATATGCTCTAATACTTCATCTGGGAAATAATTCATTTTAATTCAAAACCTACCAAAGAAAAGAAAAGAAAAAAAACCTAGATCTAGAAACTAGAACTTTTTATCTTTACAACGATTGAAACAGATCCAGAGATCTAAAAACCAAATGGGTTTATTAAAAATGATACAAAAGAGAGAAAATACTCAAACTTTCTCAAGAAAGTGAAGGCAAAATTTATGGGTTTTCTTTTCTTTCGTTAGGTTTTATGAAATGATAATGTTGTTGAATCCGATGGTGATGATTACATTACACAGAACTGAAAAACCCAAGAATAAACATTGACAGATCAAACAAACGAGATCTGAGACCTTGAGGGTTCCATAAATGGAAATTCTTAACTAAATAAAAAATCCCAAGATAACAATAACAATAACAGTAACACAAAAACAAAGAGATTATGTTACAGAGAGGGAGACCACCACGTACTACCACTTCAAGTTCAGATTTTTCATCTCTCCTCTCTCTATATTCCCAGAAAACCCAACAGAAAAAGAAGAACATGGAAAAACTTGTGTTTTTTAAGTTTAACTCAAGTGACTTGCAGCTTAACTTAACCATGGTTCGAAACAATGTTTTCTTCTAACCATGGTTAGTCCTCTCTGGATCTAAGGGTGAGAGTGATCTGGTTAAAAAGCAGAGAGAATCTTGACCGTTGATTTGTGTGGCATGCGTGTGTCCTTGTATATCTGCTAAAATCCTCCTGTTAAAGAGATGAGTAGTAATGGACTGTTAGTTAACTGGCCACAGAGCCCCGTTCCATTTACGAGAATGCCATGGCGTCGATAAGGTTCCTGTTTCTGTACTCGCGAGTGTGGCGCACTCGCTCTCTCGGTCGCAGACATCACCATGTGGGGAGGCATGGCCGCGACCCGGTTTGACAGAAGAGGATAAGGAGTGAAGGGTATAGAGAATCTGTACTCTCTGAAGTGGGGTTTATTTAGTGTACCACAAGAAATGAGGGACTTCCTTTGTGTGTCAGCAGATTTTTCAGGTTTTTTTTTTTTTTTTTTTTTTTATTAATGATGAAAAATTAAATAGAGTTTGTTTGTG
>NW_011500449.1:113773-117771 GCF_000495115.2 Populus euphratica | reverse complement strand
ATAATTTTATTAAAAAATATCATATTAATATTAAAAATGATATTTTTGAAATATATTAAATCTTTTTCTATTTTATGGATAAAAAGAAAACATTTAAAAAAAATAAAAATAAGATAAAGAAAAAAAGCTAAATGCATGACCCATTAAGAGATAAGAGTCATACTTGGCAAAACTAGGTCCATATGTGTATACTTTTTTTTATTTTTTATTTATTTTAAGAGATGAGATTTATAAAGATGAGATTGAATATTGAATTATTGTGAAGTAAAGAAAAATAAAACAATGAGATTATAGAGCTAAATATTATCGCATTTATTACTATTGCATTGTTTATTCTAGTTCCAACTAACTTTTTACTTATAATATATGTAAATATTGTTAGTATAAGAATAACATAGAAAGATTATTTATTCATATTAAATCCAAAATTATCACATTTTATTGCAATTGCATTATTTATTCTAGTTCCAATTGCCTTTTTATTTATAATACATGTAAATATTATTAGTACAAGTATAATATACAAATATCATTTATTTATACCAAATCCAAAATTGGATCCATGACCTAATAAAAAATCTTTTTATCTTATTACTTTGTTACTTTATACCTTTTTATTGTTATTATTATGTGAACGATTTATAGTGGCTAAAAAATTAGGGGTTTTACCTTTAAAATCCATTACTAACTCATTTTTATCTCAAAAAATACCATATTTTTAGAGGAAAAAAATACCCTATTATTTTTAGAAAAAAAAAAATTAAAAAAAAATCATAATAACTTGAGAATTTGTTTTTTTGAAAATGAGATGAACAATGTAGCTCAATTCAGAACCTATTAAATACAAAAGGACAAAATTAGGTAAAAAAGACTAAAAAAATAGCTTGAGTCAACTTGAGTTAACATGACAAACCTATATCCTCAGTAATTAGGATTGAGCCAACCCAAGTTATCTTGTCAAATCCATGGTCTAGGTCATGAGATCAGGATAACTAGATTGAAAAAAAAAACAATGAAAATCACAAAGACAATTTTAAAAAAGAAAAACAATGTTAATTCACATTAACTTTTCAAACCTATGATCCAGATCATTATACCAGAAGCACTTTATCAGGAAAAACCATGAAACTCAATTCTCAATCAATCAAATGTTGAAGGATGAAATTGAAAAAAAAATCAATTATACAAAAGGACTCAAAATAGAAAATAATAATTAAAAGACTGATGATCAAAATTAAAATACAAAATAAATCTTATCTTTGATTGGAGAGTGAGATTGAAGAGAAAAATCAATTTCATAAAAGAAAAAAAAATCAAAAGAATGAGGAAGTCACTACCTAATATTTTAATCATTAGGAACTCTAATTAGTTTATAAAGTCTAAATAAGAAGACTAATTATACATATAAAAGACAATGTTACTTTTAATATACTATATTTAAAATAAGCTGCATTGTTAATTTTTTAATTATTATTAAGATTTTATTATGTTTTTCTAATTGTTAATTTGTCTATTTGTTAAAGCAAAATCACCTTAATAAAGTGAGTCACAACTTTATGAGTCAAATCTCTTCTTTTTAAAGTCAAAATATATTTTATTATTTTGTATTTTCTTCCTAAGGAATATGTCTTCGTATAAATTCCAAGAATATTACGTATAAGTTTCTAATTCCAAATATATTAAGAACAAACAAATTTGTTTATTTTAGTATTTTTAAAATTTAAATCAAGTTCTCAATTGAGTTTAATAAACTTGTTATTAAGTCCATAATGCATGCAAAATATAAAAACTATTTTGCTGTGTGTGTGTGTTAGGGTGGGGGGGGGGGGCAAACATAGTTGTTTTTGGAGAAATATATAATCTAAAACATAAATATTTTTTTAGAGAAGAATTTTTTATTTTTTTTCAAACTAATTGATTTAATAACAAAGAAATATCTTACATGTAAGCTCATAATATCAAATATTAAAAATTCATAAAAAAAATTATGGTTGAGTTTGGAAAAACATAAAAACAAATCAGAAAATAAAGGTCATGAAAAATATGTTAGGACACTTGAAAAAACATAAAAATAAATAAAAAAATAAGGTCATGAAAAATATGTTAGGACATGTTTGATGAAAATTTTCTTAAGAGTGTGTTTGCTAAATATCTTTTAAAGACTCAAAAACATATTTTTTCTTTAACAAATCTTAACTTTGCCAAAAATGATCTAGCACCTTAAAAAGCCTAGTCTAGTTTTATGGACTAGACTTCCTAGCCTAGCCCAAAACCTAGATTGGACTTTTTAGTTTGATTTAAGATCCAAAAACACAACTTACGATTAATATAGAATTTATGAAGCTCAAATAATAGTTTTCATTTGAATATCCTTAAGAACACGAAGAACATCATATGAACCTAGAAAATTCAACCAAGCTAGAAAATCCAACCGAAGCTAGAGACCATATTGCATCAAATCACAAACAAAGAGAGCTAAACCATGTTAAGTTACATATAAAAGACTCATTCAAGTAGAACAATATGCAAGATATTCCAATAATCAAACCCAATAACTTCTACTTTCTAATTCTTTTTAAGCTTTGTTACTTTGCTCTTCTTATTTTCTTCCACTTTATCTTACTATTTTTTTTCCTAGACTACTTTTCTTTTCAATCGCCCTTTACTCCATGAAAAAATCACTTTTTTTATAGGCTAAATCAAAACGAGAAAGGTATAAAACCACTCATAATCTTTATAGTTGTTTTTCAAAAATAGATCATTATATAAGATTCTTCCCCTCACTCTTTCTTTGATAATCGTCCCTGAAAGTTATGGTGTTTGGTTTTATTTTATCCTTTGTATAATGAATCTTACCAAGAGAAAACAACCTTAAAGTAAGCTTTTCTACGAGTGATTTTTTTTCCAATCAAGGTTGATTGGGTTGAGTATTTTAATGAATTAATTATGGAGATTGGGATGTAAATGTGCTATTAAAAGATCTAAATCATCCTCAATTTAGATATCTAGAACTCCTAATTTATTGATTGGAAAATTAATCTTTGATAAGCTTAAATATGTTAAGGTAGAAAAGATCGAGTAAGGATAAGATGCTGGTGATTAATACTTAAAAGTGTATTTTTATCAAGGTTTTATATCATTATTTTGCACTTGAAGTATCAATAACTCCTTAGCTAAAGCATGTTTTATAATAATATATCTAATAATATAAGATACCTTTAATTTATGGTAAATGTTCATTTTAAAAGCAGGCCTATCACATAAATGAAAGGATTGATTGATGAATTTAAGAACTGAAATTGAAAGGACAAAGAGATGACCAAACTTAGAAAAGAGATGCTGGTGCAGTTCAAACCAGAATACTTTTCGGTAATTGGGTCATATCTGGAGCTGTAGATCTTAGATTTAGGTCTACTTTATATGGATAAAAAGGTAAAACATAGGTCTACAACTTTCATATGGACCCCAAGACTTAAAAAAGCCATTTTCAAGTTCAAATTGTAGCAACAACAAAGATGTCCGAATTTGTCTTCCAGCCCGAGCACTGTTCAATGTTTGGCCCATATCTGAAGTTCTAGAAGTCCAAATGACCTAAATGTTTTACACAAGAAAGCTGAGATAAGAGAAGATAAGGATTGTCACCAAGTCAAGAGTTGGTCACCCACTCATCAATTAGTCATCAAATCAATAGTTTGTTAACATAAGTTATAATCATGAATGTCTGACAAGATTTACAAGTATTAGTATGAATCAAATAAGATAACTAATGTAATCATGTTAATAATTTATAATTTGATTGGAACCTCCTTTGTGTGTGGTTTCCAATTGAATAATAAAAGTTTATACTATACTTGTTTGACATACCATTAGTGGATCCTCTAACCTTGACATTTGTTATTATCATTGTTTAATTCTTACGATAATCTTCCATCTCAAAGTTCTCATGAACTTCTTTATTATTATTACTACTACTACTACTGCTGCTGCTGCTGCTGCTA
>NW_011500449.1:107227-113742 GCF_000495115.2 Populus euphratica | reverse complement strand
TATTATTATTATTATTATTATTATTATTATTCTTATTATTATTATTATTATTACTATTGTTGTTATTGTATTATTATTATTATTATTTATAATTTATACAATTAATCTCCTTATGGTTCGATCCCGGTCTTGCCGAGTTATTTATTATTTTGACACTCCTGCACTTAGAAGAAAACATCAATCTTTTAGTCATGTCATCTTTATAAAGGTTTTTATGATGTTTTTGAGATATTTTCGAGTAAAATCAATTAGGTTTTTTAGATCCAAAACTCGAAACTCCAAAACATGATCGAAAAAATGCTCTACCATATGACAAATCATCTTTCAAAGAGAAAAAATGTCACCTATTAATATAAAATAATAAAAAATACTAGATGAATTACCCATTATTCACTCTTAAAAAAAAAAAAAAAACTAGACTAGCCTAGGCCTTTTCATTTCTCTCCCCCTCTCTTTTAATTCTCATTAATCTTTCAAAGTAAAATTTTAATTAATGCCCTCTTTTATTTTTTAAATTATTCAATTTAATTATTTTAAATAGTAATTAATCTTTTGAATTTTTTTTATAATTTTATAATATTTCTAAGAGATTATTATAATTTATCTTTATATTTCTTTCATCTTAAATTTTATATAAATAAATTGTATTTTTGTAAAAACAAAAATCATTTTTATAGCAACCATAATTAACTTATAAAATAAATAAAGAAAACATATAAAGTAAAAGGACATCCAAAGTAAATATTTGCTTACGCATCTATCTTTTGCTTCTTATAAGAAAGATTAGTTTTTTGTTTTAGTCTTTAAGTAATGCTAACACCTTTTTTTATTACTTTATATATTTTTTGATTTATTTTATTAAATATAAACATTATCTTTTCATTTTCCAATTAAACAATTATGATATTGGAAACATTTTCATAACTTCATTACCCTTTTTTACATTAGAAATTAATTTGGTATCATAACTCAGATCGTTGTGTTTTGAAATAACACGATGTCACTTATCAATCTTTGATTCAAACTTAATCATATTCAATAAATGTAATAGGTAATATGAAAATGATAGCCCTTTACCTTTCTACTTTTTCAATAAAATAAAAACATGTTTCTATGATGATGCATGTTAAAGTATTACAATTTAAAAAAATAAACAAGTATATAAAGATGGGTCAAAATCTAATGGTTCAAAATTAAAATTAACTTAATTGATAGAGAGTGATCTAAAGATTAAGTGAGGTGCATTAAACTTGAGATTATGATAGGATTAAGTTCCCAAGATGGTGAAAAAGTATAGGAAATTCTTATGATCCAAAATGGTTAGGAGTTAAACCAAGATCTAGGCCTCCTTCATGGTGGTGGGTGAAAAACTTGGGTATAGGGCAGGACATGTCTTAGGTGGCTTGAGAATTAGGATGTTAGTTTATAAAGTCTAAATAAGAAGACTAATTATACATATAAAAGACAATGTTACTTTTAATATACTATATTTAAAATAAGCTGCATTGTTAATTTTTTAATTATTATTAAGATTTTATTATGTTTTTCTAATTGTTAATTTGTCTATTTGTTAAAGCAAAATCACCTTAATAAAGTGAGTCACAACTTTATGAGTCAAATCTCTTCTTTTTAAAGTCAAAATATATTTTATTATTTTGTATTTTCTTCCTAAGGAATATGTCTTCGTATAAGTTTCTAATTCCAAGAATATTACATATAAGTTTCTAATTCCAAATATATTAAGAACAAACAAATTTGCTTATTTTAGTATTTTTAAAATTTAAATCAAGTTCTCAATTGAGTTTAATAAACTTGTTATTAAGTCCATGACACATGCAAAATATAAAAACTATTTTGTTGTGTGTGTGTGTGTGTTTGGGGAGGGGGGGGGGGGGGGGGGGGGGGGGGGGGGGGGGGGGGGGGGGGGGGGGGGGGGGGGTGGGGTGGGGGGCAAACATAGTTGTTTTTGGAGAAATATATAATCTAAAACATAAATATTTTTTTAGAGAAGAATTTTTTATTTTTTTTCAAACTAATTGATTTAATAACAAAGAAATATCTTACATGTAAGCTCACAATATCAAATATTAAAAATTAATAAAAAAAATTAAGGTTGAGTTTGGAAAAACATAAAAAAATTTTTTTTTGTAATCTTGAAAAATTGAAAAAGTATTTTCCCGCTCTGCTTCAGAATGCGATTACAAAAATTTATCGTGCTAGATGTGCAAGATTGAGATTGTTAATGAATCATGGAATTCCTGAAGATATTCGCTGGTTGATTGAAGCAAAGGTCCGATTATCAGGTGAGTCCTCTAACTCCTTCATTTCACACATGCCTGAAACAGGTAAAAACACTTTTACAAAGAAACGTCGTGCAAAACGACTGAAAGTCTGTCATCGATGTGCGAGATGGACTTGTAATACACAATGTCGTTCTTTAGGAATGGTATCTATAAACCGTGAAGATAAAATACAATTCATTAATGATAGCCTGAGTAAGGAGTCTTTAGATAATCTTCTATTGACTCTTGAGACGCATCCTAGTGGAGATGTGCATCGTATAATTCATGATTTATGGCCACTATTTCATAAAGAACATGATCGACTTAGTCTTGGGAATCTAACTAAAAAAGACCCTGTTTGCCAGTTTTTAAAAAAACTGGATGGGAAGCCTATCCCCGACCCATAGAGGGCGTTTAAGCCATTCTTGGACGTAAAACCAAGGGAAGATGTGAGCCACAATCACAACTACCTGTACATACACATGCTTTTTCAAAAGTAAACAAAGAAATAAATAGAGAGAGAGAGAGAAAGAGAGAGAGACTCTAGCTGGCCTACATATAAGTGGTATGATTGCCTTTCTAATTTCTCATCTATAAAATACTCTCTTCCTTCCTTTCATAGAAATGGCAAGTTCCTCAGGTCATCATATAAGAAATATTTGTGTTTTCAGTGGATCTATTCTTGGGAAAGAAAAGGAGTTTTTATAATCAGCAAATCATCTTGGTCAAGTGCTAGCTGAGAGAAAGATTCATTTAGTGTACGGGGGAGGCAGTCTTGGGTTAATGGGAGGTGTGTCAATAGCTGTATTTTTAGGAGGTAGTCAAGTTTTGGGGGTCGTCCCCGAAGCTTTAGCACAAGGGGACATCATTGGAAAAACAATTGGAGAGGAACTTCAGGTCTCCACAATGTCGGCTTGAATGAATGCAATGTTTAACCATATTGGAAGAGATCTTTCATATTTCCTCTTGGGCCCAACTGCACATTCACCATAAACCCATAGGTTTGTTAAATGTTAATGGTTATTATGATAAGTTGTTGTCTTTTCTTGATCATGCTGTTGAACAAGAATTTCTAACATCTTTTGCACGACAAATCACAATCTCTTCTGCTACTGCTGAACAATTGATTGACCAACTACAATCTTTCATTCCTGTAATTGATCCTTCCATGAGTCGCATAAATTGGTCAACTAAGGAAAGCTGCAAAAAGCTTAGATTGGATTTGAGCCTTCATTTGCGAATCTTTGTGTCTTTTGGTTTTATTATTGTGTTTTGTTGTTACTTATATTTGTTTCAGTGTGTTTCAGGTTTGTCAATGTTCGTTATTTCAGGTGATATCTTCTATACTCTATCTTTCTACCTTTAAACATTGAGGACAATGTCTTGTTTTAGTTGGGGGGAGAGGGTAGTAGCTAAAAAAAAAATTATGTTTTCTATTTCATAAAGCATGTGCAAAATTGTTGTTACTATCATGGTAGAGTAAGGAGAACTTTTATGACTCTTGAGACGCATCTTAGTAACCATTCTTAATAAGGTCTATTATAATACTTCTTGAAATATTCAGATTTACAAACTCTCACATTGTTATCACTTAATTCTGCTCATATACTTATTTAACATGTATAAACCTTGATTTACACACACACACTTTAACATATGATTGTGGGTTGCATATTGGATTATTACATTATTTATGTTCTTTTGTTAAAGGTAACAACTAAGGGAAAAGGATTGTATATAATTAAAAAAAAAAGAAAAAAAATGATAATAATAAAAATGTAGATAAGTTTGGTTTCGTAGCCTTCCTAACCTAAGCAATTAAGCCCGAAGGGGTGTTTTAACACCTAATACCCTAAAGTCAACTGACTTGGGAGCTATTAGCCCAACGCTTGCTACATGGGTTAAAGATAAAAACTTAAGGGAATCAAACATTACTTTATCTACATATCAGTATCTGCGACCCGAGTTACTAAGCTCGTAGGGGTGTCTCAACACTTAATGCCCTAAGATCAATTGGTCCGGGAGTCATTAGCCGAAAGCTCGTTACATGGGTTAAAGATGCATGATGTTTTAACTTATATGTATATATATATATATATTAAAAAAGAAGAAGAAAAAGAAAAAAGACAAAAATAATAATCTCAACCGAAGGAAGTTAACCTTAAACATTAGAACAAAACAATTTTGTTTTCTTCCAAGAAAAGCCCCATAATTATGTGTTGATATATTGAATACAAAAGAAAGGTTTATTAATATCTTGTTAAGAGGTATTAAACAGATATATAAATTTAATCAGAGTTTGTTTATCTAGATAGATTAATGAAAGTTGAATGATGACTACCTTGCTTTAAGGAATTTACAAAGTGTTTTTCTATTTTAATGCTTTGATTACTATGGACAAGTAATAAGCTGGTTGGGGGGTGTGATTAATACTTAAAAGTGTATTTTTATCAAGGTTTTATATCATTATTTTGCACTTGAAGTATCAATAACTCCTTAATTAAAGCATGTTTTATAATAATATAAGATACCTTTAATTTATGGTAAATGTTCATTTTAAATGCAGGCCTATCACATAAATGAAAGGATTGATTGATGAATTTAAAAATTGAAATTGGAAGGACAAAGAGATGGTCAAACTTAGAAAAGAGATGCTGGTGTAGTCCAAATCAGAACACTGTTCGATAATTAGGTCATATCTGGAGCTGTAGTTCTCAAATTTAGGTCTACTTTATATGTATGGAAAGGTAAGACATAAGCCTACAACTTTTATAGGGAGCCCAAGACTTAAAAAGACCATTTTCAAGTCCAAAATGTAGCAACAACAAAGAAGTCCGAATTTATCTTCCAGCCCAAGCACTATTCAATGTTTAGCCCATATCTGGAGTTCTAGAAGTCCAAATGAGCTGGATTTTTTACACAAGAAAGCAGAAATAATTTCCTACAACTTTCATGTTTCAAGTGACTCTAATTTTAATGTTATCAATGATGTTTTGGGTAGACAAGAGAAGATATAATGGTAAAAATGACATTTCATCTAGACAAGAGCTTGAGGGCTATCCACCATGTTCACTAGTAGCACTACTAAATATTTTAGACATATATCAAGCTATAGTGCTCCAAATACTCTAAAATTTAGTGGGTAGAAGGAAAAAAAAATTTCCAACAACTTTTTTAAAGAAAACCTATTTAAAGTTTGATGGTAGAAATGACATTTCATCTAGACAAGAGCTTGAGGGCTATCCACCATGTTCACTAGTAGCACTACTAAATATTTTAGACATATATCAAGCTATAGTGCTTCAAATGCTCTAAAATTTGGTGGGTGGAAGCAAAAGACAATGTCCAACAACTTTCATGAAGAACACTTTGCCAAATTCTGATTGCATCAATGTCATTTCATCCAGCCAAAATACTTGAGTGTTGTTGTCCACCAAGTCCACCAAATCAATAGTTGGCCACTACATCAATTATCAATTACCAAATGAATAGTTCTGAATTTTAGCCTATAAAAGGAGGCATTTTCCATTCATATAGGCATCTCGTTTTTTAGATCAAAATCATGCTCTTACTCTCTTTCTTAATATTTTTGTAATGCTTAAGTTTTGCTTTCATTAATCTCTTGTTCATGCTTTTAATTTCCTTTACTATACTTAATTAATGTTGCGATGTCGCGGCCGCACAAATTAATTACCCTAGCTTAAAACACAACACACAAGATAGTATAGAGCAAGTAGGGGGTCGATCCCACGAGGAAGATTTAGTTTAGATTTATATGTTGCCCCCCTGCTCGTCTTTCATTCTTTTTATATCCTAAAAACCCCTAGTCTCTATTTTACAAAATAGTCCTTCCTTAAGTAGACAATTTACATTTTAAGTACTTCAATAACTATTTTCCTAAAAAAGAAGAAAAAGCCTTATATGAAATCTTCAAGCTTTGACTTAGAGGAGCTAAATTGCTGAAATAAAAACTTGGATATCAGTTTAGAAGCTTCAGAACATAATTTGGACTCGTTTCTTCACGAAACCTATTTGCTTGCAGAATTTAGTTATCATTTTTGAAAAATCATATCTCCCTTATATGATATTTTTTTTTGGGTGAAATTTAAATCGTTTATAGAACTTTGAGTCAGGAATCCAAAAAAATTGAGTTTGCACCAATTGGACTTCTATAGCTCTAGATATTGATTTTTGAATGGACAAAGGTCAATAGTGGCAGAATGCGAGATTTGA
>NW_011500449.1:106849-107068 GCF_000495115.2 Populus euphratica | reverse complement strand
TGTCAAATCTGCCAATTACCTCCAATTTACTCCTTTTTGCATCTTTCATCCAAAAGTACCTTCAAAACATAAAACAAAGAATATTAAGGCATTTTATATATATAACATGGGTAAAACACCAGTTAAATATGGGTGAAAATGTCGAATAATATGGTTACATTAGTTAACTTATATCATGTTTATGTTCTTATATTGTTTATTTATGTTTTTCTTCTTCAT
>NW_011500449.1:101091-106674 GCF_000495115.2 Populus euphratica | reverse complement strand
GATTTGTGTTGTATAAATTCTTTATAATCTTTAGCCGACATCATTATTATGAGAGCAACTTGATTTGTTGTCAACATAAGTTAGCATCATGAATGCTTGATAAAATTTATAAGTATGGTGTTACATAAATAAGATGATTAATATGATCATGTTGATAATTTATAAATAGTTTATACTTTACTTATCTCTAATACTATTAGTGGATCCTTTAACCTTGACATTTGTTTTTATCATTATATGATCTTCACATTGATTTTACATGTCAAAGTCCTCTTTAACTCATCATCACTACCATCATCATCATCGTCGTCGTGTTATTGTTATTGTTATTTGTAATTTAGTAGTTAACTTCCCTGTGATTCGACCTCAGTCTTGTCGAGTTATTTATTACTTTGATACTCCTGTACTTGGGATAAGACATCAACTCTTTGATTGTATCACATTTCCCTTATTGTTTCGTATTGTCCTGCAATAGTATGTAATGCATACACATTAGGGGACTAATGTCAAGTAAAGTCCATCCAATAATCGTCTTATGATCACACAAAAACTTCACAAGTTTTTCCTCTTGCGAATTTGTCAAACTTGTTACTATGATAACAAAAAGTGTATTGTTGTCACTAATAAATACATACTTCAAATTATCAAGCAAAGGTTTCATTTCTAAATTGGGGGCCTGTAAAATATATGGCAAAAGCTTTTTATGTGAAAGTACTAAATCAACAAAGACATTACCATGGGGAACAATTTGCAAAGCTTACAAAGCCAATGCTGATTTGTGCACGTTTTGGAGAACATATATGTGCCTTTCCATCTCTTCTATCTTGGTAAAATCATAGCTATAGTTCAAACATACACTTAATTCATCCTCATAATCAAAATCAAAAGCTTGTTGCTCACACTTATCAACTTGGTCATAGCATGTGGTAGAATAAACATTGCTATAAGGATATTTCATTATATCATGAAAATTAAATTCAATTTTTTCATCTCATACTTTCATAGATAAAGTATCCTTACCATAATCAATCTTTACATTGGTAGTTATCAAGAATGGTCTTTTAAACAATATAGGAGTGTTGTTTGATGAATCACAAGAATCATGTTCCATACCAAAAATATAAAAGTCATAGGGAATGACCAAACTATCAATCTTAACTAGCACATCTTCTATCACACCAAGTGGGTAAACAAAACTACGATCCGCAAGTCTTACAATGCTATTTTTATTCAAATGCTTAAGACTAAGAGAATCATAAACATGTTTAGGCATAACACTAATAGATGCACCTAAATCGCGCAAGGCCCTTTTGAAACTAGAATTACCAATAACACATAGGATAGTAAACGAACCTTGGTCTTTCTGCTTCAAAGGCATATTGTTTTGAACAACAGTAGATACAACTTCACCCATACTTACCATTTCATGACCTTTTAGTTTGAAAGCTCTCTTAGTAGTACACAACTCCTTCAAGAATTTAGCATACTTGAAAATTTGCTTGATAGCATCAAACAAAGAAATGTTGGGTTCTACTTTCTTGAAAACCTCTAAAATCTTTTTTTCTTTGTCCTTTTTCTCTGACTTAGAAGAACTCACAGGAAAAGGTGGAATTGTTTTAAAACCTGAAATTCATTGAGTGAGGACATACTGATTAGTACTTAAAAGTGCATTCAATTTGTGAAGGATGAGGATGTTTTTTCTTTATATTCAATCAGTTTCTATCTTCTCTTCTTCCTCCATCTCAATTTATTTCAACCTTTATTCTTCAAGTTCTTTCCCACTTTACAGCATGATCGCACTAACAATCTCTTTTGGATAAAATGCTTGAGAGGGCAATTTTCCATTCATTTGTGCTTCCAATTTCCCCACACTTGAAGCTACGTGCCCATTTGCTTCTCCAAGTTTTGAATACTTGACCTTGTTTCCTATTGAAAAGACATGAAATTGTGTTGCAAGGTTACAGTTTTAGAAGCCAAAGTTTTCCATCTCACGATGATCATCACTAGATGACAACCCTATAACATTGGAGTTTGTGAATGAAAGGGGGTTGTCTTGCTTGATATTTTGTTGGAGCTGAAATAAATATGAATGGGATTGTTGCCCTTGATTGCCTTGTTTAGGTTGGTTCCTATAATGTAGATTGGGATGATCTCTCCATCCAGGATTGTATGTGTGGGAAAAAGGATCATACTTATGCTGAGGTTGTCTATTGAATGCTCCATCAACTACATTAGCTTGTTTAATGTAATTTTTTTACACTATTGGGCATATATCCGAAGCATGTTCTTGTAACAAGCATATGCTACAAACTTTCACCTACTATACATTGCCACAAGCCAAAGAACACATAAGAGAAGTAAGATCATTAACTTTATTCTCAAGGTTAGAAATAATTACCTTATTTACTTGTTTATTTGCGAAGTCTCCACGGGTGCCAAATTGTTTCTAGTTGGCTGCCATGTTTGAGATCAATTAGCGTGTAGGCTTGGGTGTCTTATCTACCAATGCCTCTCCACTTGCAGCATCAATGATATTATAGTCAGTAGGCATCAATCCTTCATAAAAATATTGAATGAGCAGCTGATCGGGTATTTAATGATAAAGGCATTGAATACTTAATTGCCCAAATCTTTCCCAATACTCGAAAATTTTCTCTCCATTAGATTGCCAAATCCCACATATTTCTTTCCTTAGGTTAGCAACTCAAGATACTGGGAAATACTTCTCAAGAAAAATCTTCTTCATGGCATTCCACGTTCCATTAGAACCTGGAAGAATAGAGAAAAGCCATGCATTTACTGCCCGTTTTAAAGAGAAAGGGAAAGCTTTCAACTTAACCTGTTCTTTGTCAACTTCATTTGGTTTCATGCCAATGCAAAGCATATGGAACTCCTTGAGATAAGTATAATGATCTTCTCATGCAAAACCATTGAATGTTGGCAAATGTATAAAACCATATTTGAGCTCAAAGTTTACATTATTATCGATGTTTATCCACAATGGTTGATTTTCACATTAGGAGAAGCAAGTTCCTTAAGTGTTTGTTGTCATGCAACAGCCATGGTGTTGACGCAAGTTTCCTTTTGTAACTTATGTAAATTGTTTTCTATTTCAAGATCCACCTGCACTTTACTCTAGTTAGTAGAACGAGTTACAGGTATAAGTCATCAAGAAAACTCAAAAGAAACCAACCACATAAGAGATCGAAAACAATGCAAATTGTATGAAAATCCTACGTTAGAAAACTAAAACTACCTAAAAACCCTAGAAAATAGCAAAATTTGGCTTCGATAAGGTGGGGCTAGTGGGCACCATTAATCCTATTTAGAATTTTTTTTCCCTTTAGGGAACAAAAGGCTGATACTTAATTCCACCAAATAATCTATTTTGAATAGCATCGCTGCCATATATGAATAGTAGCGTAGCAAGCAAAAATTTGATTTCTCTTTTTTTTTCCAGAAAAAATAACAATCCCAACAAATAAAAATAACAACACAAGAATCAACTAAAATTACCTCCCCAGTAATGACTTTAAAATTTATTACGATGTCGTAGTCGCACAAATTAATTACCCTAGCTTTAAACATAACACAAGATAGTATAAAGCAAGTAAGGGGTCAATCCTAAAAGGAAGGTTCAAGTCAGATTTTATGCTAGATAATATGCAATTTGGGGGGGTTTGGAGGTTATTTAGGCTAAAGTAAAAGAAAACAGAAAACTATCAAGCAAAATTAAATAAAATAAAAAAATTATCAGGAGAATAAACCTTAGTCACAAGTAAACATCCATCTACAAAAATCAGAACAGATCATGGAAACGAGACATCAATTTATATTTTGGATATTTATCTCTTCTTAACATTGGTTACTTAATGGATCCACCATATAACTAACCTTAACCATTAAACAATCATAGTGTCCGCACTAGTAATTTAATTCAATGGCAACTACAATCAAGAAAACATAAGTATCCACAATCTATATTTTATTTGATTAAATGTTCTCCCTAAGATTAATAATGTAGATCCTCTACAATTATTAAACTCAGTTGCTTCACAAGTTCATATACCACAACTCCGATTTTGATATCAAACTCAATAATAAATTGTCTACAATAATAACTCAGAGTCCGCTTTAGCAATTAAAATAAACAATCATAAGAAAACTAAACATAAGAGGACATTCATATTCATCATATAAACTGAAAGAAAAGGTAAAATAAATCTCACAGTTCTTGAAATCCAAAGGTTTCCATGCCCTTGCAACCAAGAAAAAGAGTTTAGCCTTGCATGTCTGTTGAACAACTAATCAAAAAGGAGGAATGCATGATTTCGGGTTTCTTAGAGGAAATGGGCATTTTTCTCTTCTTGGCTGGCTGCTCCCATTCTCTTCTCATATTCTTTTTATATCCTAGGAAACCCTCATCTCTATTTTACAAAATAGTCCTCCCTTAAGTACATTGTTTACATTTAAGTACTTTAATAACTATTTTTCTAAAAAAAGAAAAATAGCCTTGCATGAAATCTTCAAGCTTTGACTTACAGGAGCTAAATTGCTAAAATAAAAACTTGGATATCGGTTTAGATGCTTCGAAATGTAATTTAGACTAATTTCTTAATGAAATTTGTTTACTAACAGAATTCAGTTGTTATATTTGAAAAATCATACCTCCCTCATATGACATTATTTTTTGTTGAAATGTGGAGCGTTTATAGGAATTTGAGTCAGAAATCCAAAAACATTAAGTTTGCATCAATTCAACTTCTGTAACTCTAGATACTTAATTTGGAATGGTCGAAGGTCAATATTGGCAAATTGTGATATTTGACTTTAAAGGTTGCAATTTCCATGCTCTTCCTTATTTTATTTTCTTGCCTTAGATGTCTAACAAGATATGGATGGTAGCTTTTTAATGCCACTAGAATCACTTTAGTTCAATATCTAGAGCTCACATTCTGCATAAAAAATCGATGGAAGGTCAAATCTACCAATTACCTTCAATTTACTCCTTTTTGCATCTTTCATCCAAAAGTGCCTTCAAAACATAAAATAAAGAATATCAAGCATTTTATATATAAAACATAGGCAAAACATTAGTTAAATGTGGGTGAAATTATTGAATAATATGGTTGAATCAGTAAGTGTGTGTTGCCAATACTATTTAGAGAATATATTATAGTTGTATCTCTACTAGCTGAAAGCCTGAGATAATCTGAAAAATTTTCACCATATATGTCCAGAAAAACATATGTAGCATGGCACTATCAATCCTATATTGTTCCCAATACATACTAAATATTCTAAACAAATGATAATAGGACTAGTTAACCTAATCAAAATATTAATGTCTTCTTTCAAGTGTCAGAATGTCAAAGTAATAAATAATCCGGTACGAATGGGATCGAACCACATGGAGGTTTACTATAATAATAAAAATAACAACAACAAGAAGAAGTTGAAGAGGACTTTGAGATATAAGATTAATGTGAAGATTAAACAATGATAAAAATATTTGTTAATGTTAAAGGATCCACTAATGGTACTTCAAACAAGTATAGTATAAAGTTTTTTTATTACTCAACT